>NC_069501.1:893797455-893987455 GCF_027579735.1 Bombina bombina | reverse complement strand
TGTGACACTTTGTTACGTGGGAAAGTTAAAAAAAAATCATGCAGCAATGTTATATAAATTAAAATAAATCCTTCCCAAAAGAGTGGAGACCGTTATAGTAGCAATGGTGGGGGACCAGTTTAAAAATATTTTGAATGAAATGGCCAAAAAGAATGTGTCCCTCACCCTATTAGCAATGTACTGTACATAAAAATGATGGAGGTTGTTCTGGCCATACAAACCTCATAAAAATATAAATTGATTTATTTAATGATAGTGAGAGTCCACGAGACATCACATAGGAATTCCCCTTCTAACCACTATAAAGAGGTAAGAGATACCCAAATCACCAGGGCTTTAAAATCGCCCCCACTTCCAATGATCTTCAATCATTTATATTGCCAAGTAGATGAGGAAAAATAAAAAATCAGAAAAGATAGAGCGAGCAAAAGAAGTGTGAAACAATTACTACCACCTAAACAAAAAAGAAAGGGCATCACTTGTGGACACCAAAGATATTAATTTATCAGGTATGCATAATTTTATCTTTTTCATCATATGGTGAGAGTCTACAAGACATCACATGTGGGAATCTATACCCAAGCAGTGAAGTCCACAAAGTAAGGATCAACAAACCGTGAAGGCCGAAAGATCATAATCAGGCATTATGGCCGCAAAACATTCCTGCAAAAAGCAGCTTTGGAAGACACACACACATCAAAGTAATAAAACTTAAAAAAAGCGTACAAAGAAGATCAAGTAGCTGCCTTGCAAATCTGATCAAGAGAATATTCATTACAAAAGGCCAAAGACGTGGCAACTGCTCTAGTAGAATCAGCAGTAATGCCCTAAGGGGGAGTTTCCCAGTAACCAAATGAGCTTTACAAATTAAAACTTTAAGCCAAGCAGCTAAAGTCACAGCCAAAGCTTTTTGATATTTGCGACCCCAGAAAAAAATTATAAAAAGAGAAGATCAAAGACTGAAATCTTTTGTGGCAGCTACATATTTAAGAGCTCTCAGCTTCCAAATTATGAAGATGATGCTCTGTAGAGTTCTTAGAAGCTTGACAAAATAATGGAACCACTATGTCCTGGTTTATAGTACTGCTAAATATTACATTAGGAAGAAAGGAATAATGTGAAAAACACCTTATGCTGATGAAAAAGAAAACAAAATGTATCCTTACCTGATAAATACATTTCTTTCATGATGGTGAGAGTCCACAAGTCATCACATGTAGGAACATTCCACTCCTGAACTACTAGGAGGAAGCAAGACACACACAAGAACTTTAAATTCCTCCCACTTCCCATGATCTTCAATCATACATATAGCAAAGTAGATGAAGAAAAAAGAAAAGCAGCAAAGACAAAGCGGGGCAAAGAAGTGCAAAACAAATACTGAACAAAAACAAAGGGTAGGGCTTGTGAACTCTCACCATCATGACAAGAATAGCTTTTGTTTTCAGTAATCATATTGTAAGGGTCTACGAGTAAAGTTTGTGGAGTTCAAGAGACCACCGTAAATATGGGAAGAAAAACACAAAACAGGATGTTTCTTTTCAGGCACTATGGCCCTGCCAAATTCAGCCTCAGAAGCAGCATACATATCAAAGTGATAAAAAAAAAAAAAAAAACTTAGAAAAAGTAGCTGCCCTACACCTGATGAAAGGCCCAACAAGTAGCAACTTCTCTAAAGGAATAAGCAATAATACTCTCAGGGGGAGTTTTCCCTGTGATCAAATAAGCCCTTAGAATTAAAGCTTTAAGCTAATCTGCTAAAGTAACAGCCTTAGCTTTCTGACCTTTGTGAGGTCCAGAAACATTAAAGGGACACTGTAGTCAGAAATGATATGCAAATAAAATCGCAGTATTGTTTTAAAACTCCTATTTTCTAATGTACTTCATTTATTAAATATGTACCCTTTTGCCAATAATTTACTTTGAACTATTGTTTCCCAACCTACTTGTATGTCAGCCGTTACGGATTTCCAATCCGTGCTGACAACTGCAGTTGTAAGATGGCGTTTTTCTGAACTAATGTGCATGCACGAGTTACCGCAGTGTCACAGGAAACGTCACCATCTGCAGTAGAATAAGGCAAGTCGAATCTATCAGCAGCAGTCGAGTGAGCTGCGCACATCACGTAAGTACATAGCTTACGATCGCTTCCAGAATCTAATACGTAGAAAGTCTGGATAACCGATTCAATAGATTTTTCACTCCAATGCGCAAGCGTAAAACTAACAGATGTGGGTAACTTCGGCTTCTACAATTACAAATGCGCAATTTATCTGAATTGATGCGCAGGCTTATTAGGAAGGGTTATGCTGGTAATGATATGCATAGGAGCGAAATGTTATTGGTCAATCATTTCGTATACACACTATGCCGAAAACGGTGGGCTGGAAAAGGTGACGTCATGGCCGGGTAATATTTAGTAAAAATATAAGGTTTGTAAGCTTCGTTTTATACAAAATATAGGTTAGTAGCTTTTAATAGATGATAATTATACAAAATATGGGACTATTGAATAACGAAAAAAGTAAAAAACAGTAATCCTTTAAGAAGAAGAAGAAAGTCTGAACTATTTTGGGGGGTCCACATAATATTTAAAAGCTCTTACAACATCCAAGATGTGGAGAAGATGCCACTTAGATCTCCTATGAGCTGGACAAAAAGAAGAAACCACAATTTTCTTATTGATAAAATCTATAGATACCACTTTAGGGAAAAAAATAATTGTTATTGCAAATAACAGCCTTATCCTGATGAAAAATCAGAAAAGGAGGTTCACAAGACATGGCTGAAAGCTCAAAGACTTTTCTAGCAGAAGAAACTCGACAAATAACTGGTTTATCCCAATCAGAGCCTGAAAATCATGAATTCTAGCTGTTTTCTACTGAAACGGAGAACTGGCTGATAAACCTCTACCTAAGCCTTCCTGCAGGAACTCAAGAACTCTAGGAATTCTAAAAGAATTCCAAAGATAACCTTTGCAAGAACATCATGCAAACAAGGGTTTCCAGGTGTTATGATAAATACTTCTGGTAACATGTTTCCTAGCCTGCATCATGGATTCAATATCTTTGTCAGAAAATCCTGAGACAGAATTAAGCATTCATTAACCATTCAAATTCAAAGTTATGAGATCTTGATAAAAGAAAGGACCTTGAGAGATAAGTTCCTTTCTTAGAGGAAGCCTCCAAGGCAGGCACCAGATCCACAAACCATATACTGCGAGGCCATGCTGGAACAATCAGAATTGCTGAGGCTTGTTCCTGCTTGATTCTGGCTATCTCCCTGAATAGCATCAAAACAGAGGAAACATGTAAATCAGGTTAAACAACCAACAGAGCATCTATCAAACTTGCCTGAAGGACCCGAGACCTGGCATGATACTGAAGCAGTTTGTGATTCACATGGGAGGCCATGAGGTCCATCTCTGGCAGACCCCAAGCCTCACAGTTTGGTCAAAAGCTTCCTGATTCAGAGACCATACCCCTGGGTGAAAAGACTTAGAATATCTGCCTCCCAATAATCCACATCTGGAATATAGATGGCAGAAATTCTGCAATGATAACGTTCTGCCCAACTGATGATTCAGGGCACTTCCCAAGTAATTGTGTGCTACTCCCTGAGGATTGACATAAGCCACTGCTGTGACATTGTCTGACTGGGAGCTCAGAAAAGATTTGTGTCTGAGGTTGGGCCAACTGTTGAGAGCCCTGAAGATTGCACAGAGTTCCATAAAACAGAATTTATGTTTACCTGATAAATTTCTTTCTCCTACGGTGTATCCGGTCCACGGCTTCATCCTTACTTGTGGGATATTCTCAATCCCTACAGGAAGTGGCAAAGAGAGCACACAGCAGAGCTGTCCATATAGCTCCCCTCAGGCTCCGCCCCCCCAGTCATTCGACCGACTGTTAGGAGAAAAAGGAGAACCATAGGGTGCAGTGGTGACTGTAGTTTACAAAAAATAACATTTAAACCTGACCAAATGCCAGGGTGGGCCGCGGACCGGATACACCGTAGGAGAAAGAAATTTATCAGGTAAACATAAATTCTGTTTTCTCCTACATTGGTGTATCCGGTCCACGGCTTCATCCTTACTTGTGGGAACCAATACCAAAGCTTTAGGACACGGATGAAGGGAGGGAACAAGTCAGGTAACCTAAACGGAAGGCACCACTGCTTGTAAAACCTTTCTCCCAAAAATAGCCTCAGAAGAAGAAAAAGTATCGAATTTGTAAAATTTGGCAAATGTATGCAGTGAAGACCAAGTCGCTGCCTTACAGATCTGTTCAACAGAAGCCTCATTCTTGAAAGCCCATGTGGAATTTAGATGACATTCTAATTTACTCTTCTGATTTGACCCAACAAAGAAGTCATGTCAAGGAAGTTTTGCTCAGGTTAAGACAAAACAAATTATACGCAAAGCCTGAAAAGTGCATATTTGAAGCAAAAAACATAACCTTCTTAGGTTATAATATCACTGAGAAAGGTATCTCTATGGATAACAAAAAGATTCGTGCTATACTAGACTGGCCTACTCCTTCCTCCAGGAAGGACGTACAGCGTTTCCTTGGATTCTCTAACTTTTATAGGAAGTTTATTCCTGGATTCGCTGCTATTTGCAAACCTCTCACGGATCTCACTAAACAACAACTTACATTCTCATGGACACTCCAAGCTCAAGAGGCATTCGACTTCTTAAAACAAAAGTTTTCCTCAGAACCTATTCTGAGGTATCCTGATCTAACTCACCAGTTTGTTTTGGAAGTTGATGCCTCGGATTATGCTATTGGAGCAATCCTTTCACAAAGGCCCTCTTGTAAGGAATCTCTCCATCCCGTTGCATACTATTCCAGAGTCCTCCAACCGGCAGAGAGGAATTACCCAGTGGGAGAAAAGGAGTTATTAGCCATTAAATGTTCATTTGATCACTGGCGGCATCTCCTGGAGGGTGCAGAACATCCAATAATCATATTTACCGACCACAAGAACTTGCAATACCTTCAAACTAATAAGACTCTCTCCTCAAGACAATTGAGATGGAGTCTCTATTTTTCTAGATTTCGCTTTACCATCTGTTACAGGCCAGGTGATAAAAATGGAAAAGCTGATGCCCTTTCTCGACTGCCTATCAATCTAAATCCAGATTATCCACCTACTACAGTTGTTCCACAAGAGTGTTTCGTTGGGTTAACTACATCCCAGATCAAAGCGGATCAGAATCTTAGCACTGATATTAACCTAGAAGATCTCACATTACACACCGATGGATTGTATTACAGGCAGAACAAACTATTTATACCTGTTAACCTTCGTCAATCCTTATTAAAGCAAGTGCACGACTCACCCTTAGCAGGACATAGGGGTGTGGAAAAAACCACGGAACTACTCACTCGATTCTACTGGTGGCCAGGACTCAGACAATCCGTACGTAGCTATATATCCAACTGTGATACATGTGCCACCTCTAAACATGCAAAACAGCGACCCTTTGGGTTCCTACAACCTATACCAGTACCAGATAAACCCTGGGAGAAAGTTACCATGGACTTTATTGTAGATCTTCCTAGATCCAATGGATTTAATACCATTTTTGTCATCACGGACCTCTTCTCCAAAATGGCTCATTTTATTCCGACAACTGCTTTACCTACCTCTAAAATCACTGCTGATCTATTCCTTAAAGAAATCATTCGGTTACATGGTATCCCGAAGGTTGTGATAAGCGATCGAGGGTCACAGTTTACATCCAGATTTTGGAAGAATCTCTGCAAATCTCTTCATATGGAACAATCCCTCATGACTTCTTTTCACCCACAGTCCAATGGACTAACTGAAAGAGTGAACCAAAGCATTGAACAGTTCTTACGCTGTTATTGCTCTCAAGAACAGCATACGTGGGCTGATTATATCCATTTAGCGGAAATTTCTTATAACAACCATGTGAATTCCTCAACTCAGTTCACTCCTTTCTTTATAAATTATGGGTTGCATCCCCGAGCAGACTTCTTGCCCAGGATCGACACACCTTGCCCTCAGGTGAATGATACGGTGAATGATATCTCCCGAGTTTTCTCCTCAGTAAAGAAGCACATTCTTGATTCCCAAACCACTCAAAGTAAATACTACAACTTGAGGCATAGACCTGGACCAACCTACACAGTTGGTCAACGCGTTTGGTTATCCACTAAGAATTTAAAATTGCACTACCCATCTAAAAAACTTGGACGTACTTTCATTGGACCGTTCCTTATTTCCTCAATCTCGAATCCTCTCACTGTTACCCTGGATCTTCCACCTTCGCTTATGGTGCACCCTACTTTTCATATTTCTCTGGTAAAACCTTGTCATTCGGATGTACCCCCACTCTCTCATCTCCCGGGTGTTTCAGCACCAACTGACCAGGAAGAATTCCAGGTTCATAGTATTTTAGACTCCCGACTTGTTCATGGACAGCTGTTTTACCTTGTCCGTTGGCTGGGTTTTGGTCAGGAAGAGGACTCATGGGAACCTGTCTCCAATCTTTCTGCGCCCCGGTTGATCTCTCAGTTCCATCGGAGGCATCTGGACAGACCTCGTCCTTGAAACCTCGCTGTGGTTTCCTTGGGGGGGGGGACTATGTAAGGAATACCGTTTCTCTCATACTGTCCCTTTAAGAACACTCCTCCTCTTCACTATAAATTAGCATAACTTGCATAGTTAGTTGCTGGATTATTGAAGCAGACTATTCTACTTGAAGCTTCGTTACTACTAGCCACCTAACTTGGATGTCCCCACTGACATATTCTGCTAACTTGTTCCTATACCTTCAGCACAGTTTGTTCCTGTCAGCTTCTCCTCTCACACCTTGGGACACAGACGCCCGGAGCTGCGGTTACGTCATCAGCTACCGCCCGCTCCTGTCAGCAGCGTCTCTCTCCCCCTGAGAAGCGGTTGATGCGGTTTGCCGTTAAGTGTTACTTACCTGCTCCAACTATCCTCCGGTAACACTAACTGTTTCCTTCTCCACCTAAGGAAGGTATGAACTTTGTTTTCCATAACTTGTGCCACTAATAACCACTCTGTACTCTTAGCATCTCCGGAGTACAGCGGGTTATTCTCTGGCAATACTAACTCACTTTGTTAACCTAGGAATCTCCTATTTTGGTTAGCATTGTGAAACATCACATAATTTAATTTTAAGTAAAATACTTAGTTACTTATCTCCAAGTACCAAACTGTCATATCTTGTAAACTTTATCAAGAACTGAAATCGTTACATATTACAAGAAGATATCCCTGAGATATAATCTCCAACGCCCAGGGATCCTGGACATCTCTTGCCCACGCCTGGGCGAAGAGAGAAAGTCTGCCCCCCACTAGATCCGTTTCCGGATAGGGGGCCCTCTCTTCATGCTGTCTTAGGGGCAGTAGTAGGTTTTCTGGCCTGCTTGCCCTTGTTCCAGGACTGGTTAGTTTTCCAGGCCTGTCTGTAATGAGCAACAGTTCCTTCCTGTTTTGGAGCGGAGGAAGTTGATGCTGCTCCTGCCTTGAAGTTTCGAAAGGCACAAAAATTAGACTGTTTGGCCTTTGATTTGGCCCTGTCCTGAGGAAGAGTATGACCCTTACCTCCAGTAATGTCAGCGATAATTTCTTTCAAACCGGGCCCGAATAAGGTCTGCCCTTTGAAAGGAATATTAAGCAATTTAGATTTATAAGTCACGTCAGCTGACCAGGATTTAAGTCATAGCGCTCTGCGCGCCTGGATGGCGAATCCGGAGTTCATGTAGTTAAATGTACAATGGCATCAGAAACAAATGCATTAGCTAGCTTAAGTGCTTTAAGCTTGTCCATAATTTCATCCAATGGAGCTGTGCGAATGGCCTCTTCTAGAGACTCAAACCAGAATGCCGCAGCAGCAGTGACAGGCGCAATGCATGCAAGGGGCTGTAAGATAAAACCTTGTTGAACAAACATTTTCTTAAGGTAACCTTCTAATTTTTTATCCATTGGATCCGAAAAAGCACAACTATCCTCCACCGGGATAGTGGTACGCTAAGCTAAAGTAGAAACTGCTCCCTCCACCTTAGGGACCGTCTGCCATAAGTTCCGTGTAGTGGCGTCTATTGGAAACATTTTCCTAAATATAGGAGGTGGGGAAAAGGGCACACCGGGTCTATCCCACTCCTTGCTAATAATTTCTGTAAGCCTTTTAGGTATAGGAAAAACGTCAGTACACACCGGCACCGCATAGTATCTATCCAGCCTACACATTTTCTCTGGAATTGCAACTGTGTTACAGTCATTCAGAGCCGCTAAAACCTCTCCAAGCAATACACGGAGGTTCTCAAGCTTAAATTTAAAATTAGAGATCTCTGAATCCGGCTTCCCCGGATCAGATCCGTCACCCACAGAATGAAGCTCTCCGTCCTCATGTTCTGCAAACTGTGACACAGTATCAGACATGGCTCTCATATCACCAGCGCGCTCTGTCCTTATCCCAGAGCTATCGCGCTTGCCTCATAATTCTGGCAATTTAGATAACATTTCTGTCAGGGTATTATTCATAATAGTAGCCATGTCTTCTAACGTGATTTGTATGGGCGTCACTGATGTACTTGGCGCCACAAACTCACGCGCCTCCTGAGCGGGAGGCGAACGTACTGACACGTGAGGAGAGTTAGTCGGCATAACTTCCCCCTCGTTGTCTGGTGATAATTCCTTTACAGATAAAGACTGACTTTTATTATTTAAAGTGACATCAATACATTTAGTACACATATTTCTGTGGGGCTCCACATTGGCCTTCAAACATAGTGAACAAACAGATTCATCTGTGTCAGACATGTTTAAACAGACTAGCAATGAGACTAGCAAGCTTGGAAAATGCTTTAAAATAAATTTACAAGCAATATAAAAAACGCTACTGCGCCTTTAAGAAGCACAAAAAAAATGTCACAGTTGAAATAACAATGAACCAAATCTGTTATAGCAACCAAATTTTCACAGTAAATATATTAGTTTAGCAGAGCATTGCACCCACTAGCAAATGGATGATTAACCCCTTAATACCCAAAAATGGATAATCAATATGCAAATAAACGTTTTTAACACAGTCAAACACACTGTCACAGGTCTGCTGTGACTGATTACCTCCCTCAAAATGACTTTTGAAAACCTCTGAGCTCTCTAGAGATGTCCTGGGTCATGCAGGAAGAAGCAGGAAGACTGTGACTGAATTTTTACTGCACAAAAAAGCGCTAAAATAGGCCCCTCCCACTCATTATTACAGCAGTGGGAAACCTCAGTTAACTGTTTCTATGCAGAAAAATAAGTCAGCCATGTGGAAAAATTCATGCCCCTATAAGTTTTATCACCAATGTACCTCACAAAAACGATTAAACATGCCAGTAAACGTTTTCAAGATCCCTTTTTAAAGAGTATGTATTGTTATTTATAAGCCTGCTACCAGTCGCTTCTACTGCAGTTAAGGCTCATTACATTACTTTCAGTATTAGCAGCATTTTCTTAGTCAAATTCCATTCCTTAGAAAAGTACATTACTGCACATACATTTAATCAGCCTGATACCAGTCGCTACCACTGCATTTAAGGCTGTACTTACATTACTTCGGTATCAGCAGTATTTTCTTAGTCAATTCCATTCCTTAGAAAAATATTTTACTGCACATACCTCATTTGCAGGAGACCCCACACGCTATTCCCTTTCTGAAGTTACCTCACTCCTCAGAATGTGCAAGAACAGCCAGTGGATCTTAGTTACTTCTGCTAAGATCATAGAAAACGCAGGCAGATTTCTTCTTCTAAATACTGCCTGAGAAAAAAACAGCACACTCCGGTGCCATTTAAAAATAAACTTTTGATTGAAGAAATAATTAAGTATAAAACACCACATTCCTCTCACGACCTCCTATGTTGAGGGTTGCAAGAGAATGAGTGGATATGACATGTGAGGGGAGGAGCTATATAGCAGCTCTGCTTGGGTGATCCTCTTGCAACTTCCTGTTGGGAAGGGAATATATCCCATAAGTAATGGATGACCCGTGGACTGAATACACTTAACAAGAGAAAAAGTGTGCCCAACCAAAAGGCTGCGTCACTTCCAAAGGACTCAACCACGAGCCCAGTAGCTCATGGACTCTTGCCACTTACATGAAAGAGAGGAGTCACAACCAATACCCCATATATGGCCCTCTGACAAGCACTGTACTCTGATGGGAAACCAGGCCTCAATATAGACTGAGAACCCTTATCTCTGAAGAATCAAATGCACATATTCATTTGTTGAACACCTCAAGCTGAAGCAAAGTAAAGACTAAGGTACATGTGAGGTGGGAGGGGTTTACAAAGATCTTGGGGTTTAGGAATATTTGCCTCCTCCTAGTGGTAAGGAAGAGTAATTCCCAGAAGTAATGGATTGTGGACTCTCATCACCTGTATAAGAGAAAACTTGCTTGTGCAGCGGGGATGGTTTGTGTACATTTTTAACTTTCAATTACAAGGGGTAAGTCAGGTAAAATGTTTAATTAAATAACTGCATACTACTGTAAGCTCTCAACCAATCTTTTGCTTAGATGTATTAAGCTGTTTAGAATAATACCTTCATGTTAGGAACATGAACTACGTCCCCATACTGATCCTTAGTCTGCACAGTTATGGTAGTTGGCCAACCACATCTGATGTCATCTTTATTAAGAATTAGAGAGGTCTTCTGTGGATCAGCATACGAATCTGGTTGAAGCCACCTAAATAAAAAAAAGAGATGTACAAATGCAAAAACTGTTATATTATACATTTCCATGCTTCAATATCATATCTATTCTAAACTAAAAGCTCTAAGCTACCATACCTTGCCAGTCGGCCTCCACTAGATCCAGGCACACAGGTGATAAAGTCCTCTAAAAAAGACTGTTCGTTGCTCTGGATTTGAAGAGGAAGATTTCCTTCCAAAGCTTCAAGTATTGTTGGTGAATGAGATAGAGCTAGCCCTTTCCCAAGGATACCAGAATGTGTTTTACACACCTAAAAAATAAAAGAAAAAAAATAAGGTAAACAAAATATATACACATATACATAAATACATACATATACACACACAAGCATATAATTTGTCAAATACATCACTGCCAGAGATAACACATCCCAATTAACAATTTAGCAGTAAAATTCTACT
This sequence comes from Bombina bombina, assembly GCF_027579735.1. Classification (NCBI taxonomy): domain Eukaryota; kingdom Metazoa; phylum Chordata; class Amphibia; order Anura; family Bombinatoridae; genus Bombina; species Bombina bombina. The sequence continues at coordinate 893,976,286 of NC_069501.1, read as the reverse complement.
CACTGAAATAGCAAGCCCTGACCTTTAGTATGGTTACCAGCAGTTTGGAATAAAATCATTCTTACCGTGTAGGGGATGGAGTATAAATTGCACTCTTTGGACTCAAATGAAAACTAAAATATAACTCTACAAATAGATATTTTGAAAATGGAGAACTTACTTGCAGTGCAGCCTCCTCAACAATTTCCAGGTCTTCCTCCAGCTCACTACCTGTTACAGATACATAAAAAATTAAGATACCAAACTTCCAAATTAGAAGAAACCACAGTACAAAGTAAGTATGAAAGTAAAAAAATGTCAAATTCTATGGATGGGAGCATGTCTGAGTTTTAACAATTGATAGAAAAAAAAACATTGTATTGAAACTCTACATTTCTTTTTAATACCGATCATTCAAACTTTATATTCAATGTCATATTTGCATTTTACATTTGCAATAGGGAAATGTAACAGTTGTTTAAGAGACCAAATATTTATTCAACAAAGTTAAGACTGAATGAGACAAACACTTATTTTTTTAAAAAAATGTGCTTAAACATTTGCCAATAGATAGATCATACTGGCACACCTTTATAGCGTATTGCCATTTATGTCACCACAAGATACTTGGACAGAACAAATAAGGTCCAGTCCAATTCAATATGTTTTGAGCAAATACAACTCAACTTTCTCAAGAAACGTGACACTGGAGGAATCTAAGCAGAATGATTTAAGCATGTGCTAAAACAAAGCAGGAAACAAATACATGTTATAAGATAGGATTTTAAAAGATAATGAAGAGGTAAAAACATAAAAAAATAAAATTTATGCTAAACTAAAAAATTAATTTATTTTATGATGGTGAGAGTCGACGAGATGATATGTTGGATTAAGTCTAGTGTAATAGGAGGAGGCAAAACACCCAACATACCAGTTTTTAATTTAATCCCTCCATCTGTCCATATAGCAAAGAGAAAGGAGAAATGTAGAACAGTAGGAAAGATAAAGCAGGCTAAGAAGTGCAAACTGGTACTGCTGCCTACTAGCAGATCTTGTGGACTCTCACCATCATGAAATAAATTAATTTATTATCAGGTAAGCATACATTTTAATTTATTTCATAAGATGGTGAGAATGCACACGACAATACCTTTGTGGGATCTTATTTCCAAGCTGTGAAGTCCATAAAAAAGGGTGGGAAAAAACATTTAAAGTGAATGTAAACTTGAGCATAGACGCTCAAGTCATAGGATAGAATTGAAAAAATTAATGAGACTTTCATTCATCAAATGTGTAGTATATACTTAACTTCTGAGAGTGTGAACACCGAAGCGGCTACATTAGAGGGCACCTAAGGACAATGGCTGGATAAAGTGTGGACTGCACACGGTGAAGTAAGTAGTACTGTTTCCCTGAAGACCGTTGTACCAGGTGAGAACTTGTCTATTGTGATGCCTGTTTATTTTCCGTGGATACCATACCAGGCTAATTAAGGTCATATGTGGATGAGTGGTCATTGCTTTATCGGCATTTTCACTTTAAACATCCTTTGGGCAAAAGTCTACTAGTTAGCAGATAAGGACATATTCTAATTGGTGGCTGCACAAATATGCCTCTTTTCATTGTCTCGCCTGATGCATTTAGCTAGATCCCAGTAGTGTATTCCTGCTCCTTCAACAAAGGATACAAAATTATGCTTACCTGATAATTTTCTTTTCTTCAGATGGAAGGAGTCCACAGCTGCATTCATTACTTTTGAGAATTCAGAACCTGGCCACCAGGAAAAGGCAGAGACACCCCAGCCAAAGGCTTAAATACCCCTCCCACTTCCCTCATCCCCCAGTCATTCTGCCGAGAAACAAGGAACAGTAGAAGAAATATCAAGGTGAAAAGGTGCCTGAAGAATAAAAAACAACAGACGCCCCACAGAAATACGGGCGAGGAGCTGTGGACTCTTTCCATCTGAAGAAAAGAAAATGATCAGGTAAGCATAATTTAAGTTTTTCTTCATAAATTGAAAGAGTCCACAGTTGCATTCATTACTTTTGGGAAAACAATACCTAAGCTATAGAGGACACTGAATGCTAAAATGGGAGGGTACAAGAGGCGGCCAATTCTGAGGGCACCAGGCCTGAAAAAAACTCCTACCCAACAAAATCCCGCTAAGTCCAAAGCCGAGAAAAAAACCTTTAAAAACGGAAAAGGCCCAAGGACACTAACACGCAGATAGTCCACAAGATTTACTAGAGACCGAAGGAACTAGACTCGACTGAGCCAACAAGTCTCCAGGAGATACCGTCGCCCAATAGATGGTCCCCAAACAATACACCCAGTACTGGAGAAAGAGATAAAAAAAACCATCTTTTTCCCCAAAGGAGAAAAGACACAAAGGAAAACATCCATAAAAGACTCCAGAAGAAAACCCTGTGGTCCATCATCAAATGTGAGATTTACAAGGAGGGAAAACAGTACACCTCTCTGGACAGTGTCTGGGAGGCTGTGGTTGCTGCTGCACGCAATGTTGATGGTGAACAGATCAAAACACTGACAGAATCCATGGATGGCAGGCTTTTGAGTGTCCTTGCAAAGAAAGGTGGCTATATTGGTCACTGATTTGTTTTTGTTTTGTTTTTGAATGTCAGAAATGTATATTTGTGAATGTTGAGATGTTATATTGGTTTCACTGGTAAAAAATAAATAATTGAAATGGGTATATATTTGTTTTTTGTTAAGTTGCCTAATAATTATGCACAGTAATAGTCACCTGCACACACAGATATCCCCCTAAAATAGCTATAACTAAAAACAAACTAAAAACTACTTCCAAAACTATTCAGCTTTGATATTAATGAGTTTTTTGGGTTCATTGAGAACATGGTTGTTGTTCAATAATAAAATTAATCCTCAAAAATACAACTTGCCTAATAATTCTGCACTCCCTGTAAAAACACGAAGCAACAAAACCAGAGAAACCGGGCCAAGCTCACAGAAACCCAACCAGTCTCGTAGAAACCAGGGGAGGCAACGCCCAGACCCCAGAGAAAACAGAAGCCACGGAGGTAAAATCGGGAGTCTGAAAAAGAGAAGAAAATCTTCCCCTAAACACAGTGCAACTGCACCCTAGAAGACAACTGAAGTCCAAAAAAAGGTAACTCAGAATATCTAAATATTCAAAACCGAAATCATGTGCAGCAAGTCAGAAGGGAGAACCCCTGAAGACAAAAAACTGTGCGCTGTAGTCAACCAAGATGACTATGAAAGAGGAATACTTGCAGGGCAAGTAAAGAGCAACTGCAGATAGGTTCCAAACAACAAACCTCCAGTCTGCTAAACCAGTGGACAACGTCGCAGGCTATCCAAACTCTGCCAGTCCTTTCCCACAGATATTGAACATGGAGGAAAAGCATTACCCTCAAAGAGGCTTACCATACCTCGAAAACCCAAGGACAAAGCAGCAGAGCAACAGATCTCAGATCCTGATCCAGACACAGGACCAGCCCAAGCGACAAGCATGTCTGAAAGACAGGGGGAAAAGAAGTCCCAAATCCACAAGCCCCCAGGGAAAGGAAAGAATGGGGGGGGGACTCACCAACCCCAAAAGAGCTTGGGTGCCAACCCATCCGCTCTACCAACATAAAGGCACTCCCAAAGGTGAACCCCCTAGGACTTGAACAGAGAAAAAGTGCAATAAATCCCTGGGAAGACCTGGCACCAGACTCTAGACAGCCTTGACATGGAAACTTAATTTTCCAACGGTTGGAACAGAACAAGCCACAGAGCAGCAAACCGCTGTCCTTTACCGAAATAAGCCACTTGTTCCAACCTCCTGCACACAGGGCAGGACAACATACCTCTAGAGAGAGGAATCCCCACCTCTTAAGGAAGACAAACTACCCCTTCAAAGAGGAGGGCACTGATAAAGAACAGCGCACATGCCCACAGGACATGAATGCGCACATGTTCACAAGACATGAAAGCCATAGTCTAATCAAAGCAAGAGCGATGAAACCTCACCCAGACGCCCTGTAGATTCAACAGAGAAAAACTCTCCATGAAAGGTAGCCTCCATCCAAAAAGGACAAGACAGGCCATAAAGGTCATAACCAGTACACGAAGGTGGACGTAAACCCTGGCCATTCAACTTGCAAGCCCAATGAGCTAGCCACCATGCCATAGCATAGGTTCGCAGGAAAACTGGGTCACCCAAACCAGACTGCAGGATCATAAGTCTCCAGGCATCCAAAAATGTATCCAAGACAAGAACCCATGTCCATGGAAAAAGGATACCCCGTCTGAAGAACTCAGACCTCACAGAGGACCATAACCAGATTATCCCGGAAAAAAGGAGCAAGACTCACTCGTAATTTCCAGCCCAAAGGGAGCCCAGGAGGTCAGCACCCCCCCCCCATAAGGTCTAGAACCCGAAGGTGCCCAGGACAACACACACAAAGTCCAAGACCAAGGGAAAAATAACGAGAACAGAGTCGCCCTGATGGGAGAAAATTGAACAAAGGCTAGTCTCCATATTCTTCTCAGAATCCATTTCCAGAGGACCACACCCAAGGAATAAGAATGCAGAGCATCCCGAACCCCGGAATAAAAATCCTCAAAGCAAAAGCTTGGAAAAGGAAACAACACAGCCTATCGTCCCAGATAAAGACTAATAACTTCCTAAATTAAACAGCCAAAGCTGCCAGAAATACTGGACAAAGTCCAAAAAGTCTCGACCCAAGGGAAGAGAACCTTAAAAGTCCCCTGGGTAATAAGCTGATGATTTAGCCACCAAGACAGAGAGACTGACAAGTTCTGAAATCTAGATACATCCTTTGAGATAGAGGTCTCAAGACCCAGTGGGTGTGATAATCTACTAAATGAAAAGAAGAAGTATGAACCAAAATATTGTCCAGAAAAGGAAACCCCACAATAACCTTAGTTCTAATCGCAGACAGAAAGGGTACCAAGGCCCTTGAAAAATATTCTTAGAGATGTACCCAGACCACAAACTGATGATGTTCCTTAAGTAAAGGAACATGAAGATAAGTATCCCATAAATCTATTCTGGACACAAACTGACCTTGCAATACCGAAGCTGTGTAAGGCAAAGAAAGGCTGACAAGACATGCCCTAATAAATTAAGTGACTCAGACAATGAAAAATAATTTATTTGGTGGCTAGCAATAGTACCTATTAACCTACTGATAGCCTGTGGAATATGTGAGTGGATAATTTTCTTGCCTGGAACTGCACTCACTCTACTAAACTTAACCCCTTGCAGTCATGTCAGTTTTCAGTAGAAAGACCATCCTGTGCTGTGTACGTTGAGGATTAAAGGGACAGTCTAGTCCAAAATAAACTTTCATAATTCAGATAGGGCATGTCATTTTAAACAATTTTCCAATTTTGCTTTGTTCACTTGGTATTCTTAGTTGAAAGCTAAACCTAGGAGGTTCATATGCTAATTTCTAAGCCCTTGAAGGCCACCTCTTCTCTCAGGGCATTTTGACAGTTTTTCACCACTAGAGGGTGTTAGTTCATGTGTGTCATATAGATAACACTGTGCTCACGCACATGGAGTTTCTAGGAGCCAGCACTGATTGGCAAAATTGCATGTCTGTCAAAAGAACTGAAATAAGGGGGCAGTTTGCAGAGGTTTAGATACAAGATAATCACAGAAGTGTATTTAAGTGTTAACTGTGCAAAACTAGGGAATGGGTAATAAAGGGATTATCTATTTTTTAAAACAATAAAAATTCTGGTGTAGACTATCCCTTTAATGTAAGCAATATCTTGATGACATAACAGGAGGCGGCTAGGGGACTGGTCCTTGCGACACCTATGGTAGGCTTGTGACTAACTCCAACACCGGGAGTAATTGTCTCAATAACCTATACTCCATTATCCCATCTGTCTTACTGTAGCTGATCTGGGGAAAATGTGCCTCAAATCGGTCAGAAGAACCCCTCTCTATAAAGAATCTGGAGCACCTCAATTCTTAACCCACCTCCTGGGAGGCAAATATTAACAACTGGCTTATCAGTGAGGTGGGAAGGATTTAGAACTCTTGGAGCTTTGGGAATCTTTGCCTCCTCCTAGTCGCTAGAAGCTTAATCCTAGAAATAATGAACTTTGGGACTCTTACCACCTTACAAAAGAAATGTGTTTCTGGTCAGTCATATGTACAATAATAATAAATAAAAAAATGGATGTAAATTACACAATATACATATAAAAATCAAGGAGAAAAAAATAAATTAGCAATATTTTTATTTTCACATGGCATACCGATAGGAAGAGCAAGATCCTTCTTCATTAAAGCAGCAGCACATATCCCTCCCAAGTTTGCCAGTTCTTGCTCTAGCTGAATTATGCCCTAAAATGACAAAAACACAATTATTAATAAAATACTGCACTTGGCTTTTGGATGCTGCTTTACTGCATAATGAATATGGGAAGCTTTAATATTAATACATTACAAAAATGAAGCTGCTTTAAATACTCTTAATTTTCTATTAACAGATAAAAGTACCTAACTTTAGATAGGCAATTACAAATTGCATTACTATTGTGCAACTGCTATTTATATAGTGATTTTCTCTCTAAGATCACTTACAAAGCTCAGACCTTGTATAAACTAAAAGATATTCTTCCCCAACTAAATTTAGTGACCGATGAAGGATGAAATTTCCTATAGAGATTATGTTTGAAAAGGTACTGAATGTACTATTGATGGTCAGTTAGCCAACTGAGCTAATTTTGAGATGTTCAATTATTTCAACTATGGGAAACCAAATTTATTAAAATTTTAAAAAAGGTGCACAAACAGGAAGATACACAGAAACATTTCAACTGATTTTTTATAATCTTCTTCAAGAGGCATATACAATAAGAAACCTAATTTATGCTTACCTGATAAATTATTTTGTTTCTTGGCAGTGAGAGGCAGACACTCCAAATAAAGCATTAAATATCTCTCCCACTTTCTTTACCCTCTAAGTAGTTCAAGCCGAGGACGAGGAACAGTAAAGAGAGAAAAAGGGGTACAGAGGTGGCAGAAGACTGCCACCACTACATTATTTCAGGGCGGGTTCGTGGACTCACTGCCAGGAAAGAAAATAATTTATCAGGTAAGCATAAATTATGTTTTCTTTCTAATGGCAGTGAGAGTCCACAAAATCCATTCATAACCTATAGGAAACCAATACCCAAGCTGTGGAGTTCACAAATATTTAGGGAGAGAAAGGTAGGGAAGGCTGTCCTAAATACTAGGCACCACCACTTGAAGAACTTGTCTCCCTCATAAGATGCCTGTGTTGAGGCAAAATCCTCAAATCTGCAAAATTTTGTTTAAGTATATATTGAGGAACAAGTAGCAACCTAACATTTATCTGTTCAACTAAAGACTCATTCTTGAAGGACTGGAAGAGGACACCGCACAAGTAGAAAGTTCTGTAATCCTTGATGGAGGTTGCGGACATGCTTCTATATACGCCATAAAAAACTTCTGAGCCAGAAGGATAAAGAAATAGATGTAGCATTCAGATCTTTGCGCTTACCAGAATATAAGAATAAATAAGGAAGATAATTGACGAAATTCCTTAGTAGCATGAAGATAGAACTTCAAGGTTCTCACCGATCCAGATTATGCAACAGCCTCTCCTTAGAGGAAGGAGGAGTGGAACAAAGACAGAACAACAATTTTCTGAGTAATATTGTGAGTTGAGACAACCCAAGGTAAAAAATCCCATGTTTGTCTGCAGTACAGCCTTATCTGTAAGAAACACTAGATAAGATGGATCACACTGGAGGGCAGACAATTCAGATACTCTACAAGCAGAAGAAAATAGCTAACAGAAAAAAATACTTAACAAGTTAGTAACTTAATATCAATAGAATGCATAGGCTCAAACTGAGCTTGCTGAAGAACTCTAATAACAAGACTAAGCCCCATGGAGGAGCAATAGGTTTGAAAAACAGGTCTAATTCTAGCAATAGCTTGAACAAACGACTGAACAGTTGGCAAACAAGTCAACTTCCTATGCAACAAAACAAATACCAGAAAACTGACCTTTAACAGAACTAGCCAACAGGCCCTTCTTTAAACTATCCTGTAGAAAACTGAAGGATACGTGGAGTCTTCACTTTGAGTCAAGGGAATCCAAGTTCTGCACACCATACAGAAAAGCCATCCACATCTTATGGTAAATATGTCTGGAAATAGGCTTCCTTCTCTGGAAGAAAACTATGCGTTCAATCTTCATGCAGTCAGCCTCAGAGAATCTAGTTCTTGAAAGAAGAATTGACCCTGAGCCAGAAGTTCCGGTCTCTGAGGTAACTGCTATGTATGAGCAGACGACATTCTCATGGGGTATGCATACCAAGTCCTGTGTGGTCGCGTAGGAGCTAATAGGATGACTGGAATGCCATCCTGTTTGATTCAGGCTATAAATCGAGAGAACAGAACAATTGAGAGCAAAAGAAACACTAGAGAGAAATGCCAAATATCTGTACCTTGGTAGTTTGGCATTGAGATGGGAAGCCATCAGATCTAACTCCGGACACATGCAGGTGATCTCGCAAAATGCCTCCCAGATTAGTCACTATTACACGGAGTGCAGAATCTGTCTGCTTAGAAATCCCCTGGAATGTGGATGACTGATATTTGGCATTATTATGTCTCTGCCCATTGAAGGATATGAGACACTTACCACATCACCCAAAAACTGCAAGTTCCACCTTTAGAGATTGACATAGAACTCTAAAGTGATGATGTCCGACCAAAATCTAATAAAATGGACGGAACGCAACTGGGGCCACGACTAAAGATCGTTGAAGATGGCCCTCAGATCCAGAACATTGATTAGAAGGATCACTTCCTCTAGTCGTCAGGTTCCCTGAATTCTGAGAACCCCATACAGTACCCCAGCCTGACTGGCTCGCATCTGTTGATAAAATCTGCCAGGATGGGCGCAGGAAGTACATGCAGAGGAGAACGGGTTCCTGAGACAGCCACCAGGAAAGAGACTCGTCTCTAGATCTTGAGATATTACCTGAGAAAGGATGGTTCTCATTCCATTGCTTGAGCATACATAACTGTAGAGGTCTTAGATGAAAGTAGGCAACAGTAATAGCATATGAAGTCGCAACCATAGGACCTACCACCTCATTGCATAGAGCAACAGAAGGACGAGGATTGGATTGAAGTAACCGGCAAGCATCCTGAAGATTCTCCCAGCGTTGATCTGAGAGATAGATACACACGCTGATCAAACTATGATAAGCCCAAGAAAGTTCAATCTAATGTTTAGGGTAAACTTTTTTCCAGATTTAGCTTGCAGCCAGGCGTGCGAGGATACCACAGTAACTTCTCTGTGTGAGATGTTGTAAATGTAAAGATAGTGCAGGAAACAAGATATTGTCCAAGTAAGGCGTCACAGAAATTCCCTGTAGTTGTGACTACAGCAAGGATGGTCCCTAGAACATTTGTAAAGATCCTAGGAGCCGTAGCTAAACCAAATGGAAGAGCTATGAATTGGTAATGCTTGTCCAGGAAAGCAAAACATGGGTACTGGAGATTATCTCGTTGAATTGGAATATGAAGGTATGCATCCTTCAGATCTATGGTGGTTATGATTGACCCTCCTGCACAAGAGGAGAAATGGACCTGATGGCCTCCATTTTGAAGGAAGGCACCCTCAAGAATTTGATGAGGTACTTCAGGTCTAAGATGGGACAAAAGGATCCCCTCCTGTTCGGGAATCATCCTCTCTGCCAGAGGTACAGTGACAACAACCCCCATCCATACCAGATCATCTACACAGTGTAGGAAGGCTGCTCTTTTTTTCCAGCTTACCTGAAATCCTTGAGGGGAGGAACCTGCCCCATGGAGGCTAAAATTGGAAACCTATGTTGTATAACTGAAATATCTCTGACTGTTTGTTCTGTTCCACACCGGTCTTGGCTTCCAGTAACTCCTGGTCATCTCAGACCTGGTTGTTGAAGTGAATATTAAAGTATCCCATAAAGGGAAAGATAGTTATTGCAAGGCAATAAACAGCAACAGTACAAAATATTGAAATACTAAAGTGTCCCATTTAAGGAATTATCCCCTTGAGGTAAAAAGGTTATTGGACAGCAATAAATAACCCCTCACAAGATATTAAGGATATCCTAGAATCCCTTAGCAGGGAAAATGTTATTGCAACGCAACAAATAAAAACAGTACGAGACACATTATTGCACAGCAATAATAATCACAGTAGAAGCAAAAAAATAGGGTAAAATTCCCCAGAGGGAAAATATTGTGTTGCAATGATAACAATAGTACAATGTATGTAAAATACAGTATCATCCCAAAAGAGGGAAACATAAAAACACAGCAAACCAGAACAGCCTGTATACACTGAGGCAGTCCATGTAGGAAAACTGTCATTGTACAGCATAAAAAAGGAAATTTATGCTTACCTGATAAATTTATTTCTTTTACGATATGACGAGTCCATGGATTTCATCCTTACTTATGGGATATCGCCTCCTGGTCAGCAGGAGGAGGCAAAGAGCTCCACAGCAGAGCTGCATAAATAGCTCCTCCCTTCCCTCCCACTCCAGTCATTCGGCCGAAGTTAGGAAGAGAAAGGAAAAGCCAAGGAGCAGAGATGACTGAAGTTTAACAAAAACAAAGACCTGTCTTGGAAAATGACAGGGTGGGCCGTGGACTTGTCATATTGTAAAATAAATAAATTTATCTGGATATAATAATTTTTTCTTTTACAAGATAGGACGAGTCCACGTATTTCATCCTTACTTATGGGATACAATACCAAAAGCAATAGGACACGGATGAAAGGGAAGGACAAGACAGGAACCTAAACGGAAGGCACCACTGCTTGAAGAACCTTTCTCCCAAAAACCGCCTCAGACGAGGCAAAAGTATCAAATTTGGAAAATTTGGAAAAAGTGTGAAGAGACGACCAAGTTGCAGACTTGCAAATTTGTTAAACAGAAGCATTTTTAAATGCCCATGAGGAAGCCACAGCCCTAGTTGAATGAGCTGTAATTCGATCAGGAGGCTGCCGTCCCGCAGTCTCATATGCAAAACGGATGATACTCCTCAACCAAAGAGAAAGAAGTAGCCGTAGCTTCCTGACCCCTACGTCTCCCAGAAAAGACAAAAAACAATGAAGATAATTGACAAAACTACTTAGTCGCCTGCAAGTAAAACTTCAGGGCACGGACTACGTACAAGTTATGTAACAGACACTCCTTCCTTGAGGAAGGATTAGGACACAATGAAGGAACAACAATTTCCTGAGTGATGAGAATCACCGAAGCCCTCTCCTGTTTGACTCGAGCAATCACCTTGGGAAGGAGAGCAAATGGAGGGAACACATAAGCTAGATTTAACGACCAAGGCACTGCCAAGGCATCTATCAGTTCGGCCTGAGGATCCCTGGACCTGGATCCGTACCTCGGGAGCTTGGCATTCTGACGAGACGCCATAAGATCCAGCTCCGGCCTGCCCCATCTGAGAATCAGGTTGGCAAAGACCTCCGGATGGAGTTCCCATTCTCCTGGATGAAATGTCTGTCTGCTCAAAAAATCCGCCTCCCAGTTGTCCACTCCTGGGATGTGGATTGCTGACAGATAACAAGAGTGAGCTTCCGCCCACCAAATTATCTTGGATACTTCTGTCATCCCTAGGGAAATCCTTGTTCCTCCTTGATGATTGTTATAAGCCACAGTTGTGATGTTGTCCGACTGGAATCTGATAAATTTGGCCGAGGTCAACTAAGGCTATTGAATATTGCCCTCAGCTCCAGAATATTGATGGGAAGTGGAGACTCCGACCGAGTCCACACACCCTGAGCCTTCAGGGAGTTCCAGACTGCACCCCATCATATCAGTCTGGCGTCCGTTGTCACTATCACCCACGAGGGTCTGCAGAAGCACGTCCCTTGGGACAGATTATCCGGCGCCAACCACCAAAGAAGAGAGTTTCTTGACTCCTGATCCAGATCTATTTGAGGAGACAAATCTGTATAATCTCTGTTCCATTGACTGAGCATGCTCAGTTGAAGAGGTCTGAGATGAAAACGAGCAAACGGAATAATATCCATTGCTGCCACCATCAATCCAATTGCCTCCATGCACTGAGCCACTGACTGCCGAGGATTGGACTGAAGGGATCGGCATATATCTAGAATCTTTAACTTTCTGACGTCAAAAAGATCTTCATAGCTACAGAATCCCAAGAAAGGAACCCTTGTCTGTGGAACTAGTGAACTCTTTTCTACATTCAACTTCCACCCGTGAGTCCTTAGAAAGGACAGCACAATGTCGGTATGAGACTTTGTCAGCTGATAAGACGATGCCTGAATCAGAATATCGTCCAGATAAGGCGCCACTGCAATGCCCCGCGGCCTGAGAACCGCCAGCAGAGACCCCAGAACCTTTGTGAAAATTCTGGGTGCCGTGGCAAAACCGAAAGGAAGGGCCACAAACTGAAAATGTTTGTCCAAAAAGGCAAACCTTAGGAACTTGTGATGATCTCTGTGGATAGGAATATGAAGATATACATCATTCAAAACCACAGTAGTCATATAAAGACCCTCCTGGATCAACGGAAGAATTGTCCGAATGGTCTCAATCTTGAAGGATGGAAGTCTGAGAAACTTGTTTAGACTTTTGAGATCTAAAATGTGTCGGAACGTTCCCTCTTTTTTGGGAACAACAAAGAGATTTGAGTAAAACCCCTGTTCCTCCTTTGGAATGGAACAAATTGCTCCCATAGTGGAGAGGTCTTTTACACAACTTAAGAAAGCCTCTCTTTTTATCTGGTCTACAGACAAATTTGAAAGAAGAAACCTTCCCATTGGGAAGGAATTTTTGAACTCCAAGTGATACCCTTGAGACACGATTACTAGTGTCCTGAACGTCTCTTATCCAGGCCTGGACAAAGAGAGATAGTCTGCCCCCCACTTGATCCGGTCCCGGATCGGGGGCCGCCCCTTCATGCTGATTTGGGAGCAGCAGCGGACTTCTTGGGTTGTTTACCCTTGGTCCAAGCCTGGTTGCGTCTCCAGGTGGACTTGGCTTGTGAAAAATTCCCTTCCGTCAAACCAAAAGGCAGCCGCAGTTGTGACTGGTACAATGCAGGCTGTCGGTTGTAGAAGAAACCCTTGACGAACATATAGCTTTATTAGAAGACCCTCCAACTTTTTATCAATAGGGTCTTTGAGAGCACAACTGTCCTCGTACGCTTAGCCAGAGTAGAGACAGCACCCTCCACCTTAGGGATCGTTTGCCAAGAGTCCCAAACAGTGTCAGTTATAGGGTACATTTTTTTAAAAATAGGGGATGGGGAGAACGGGATACCCATTCCCGTGTAACGATTTCCGAAATTCTCTTAGGAAACGGAAAAACATTGGAGTAAGAAGGAACCTCCAAGTACCTATCCATCTTACACAATTTCTCTGGGGGACCACAATAGAGTCACAGTCGTCCAGAGTCATCAAAACCTCCCGTAGTAACAGACGGAGGCGTTCAAGCTTAAATCTGAAAGACATCACGTCCGAATCTGTCTGAGGTAATGCACTGTTCCCCCTAAGATAGAGCCTTCCTACCCCCCACTTCAGAACCCTGGGAGGGTACATCGGAGATTGCCATCAAAGAATCAGAAACCTCATGGACCACCTGGGCCTCTCTTCTACTACACTTGCCTTGTAACACTGGCAATTTAGACAACACTTCTGAAAGAGTAGATGACATGACTGCAGCCATATCCGGCAGAGTAAAAGACGCAGACGCTGTTGAAGAACATGGCGTTCTTCATACTTATTTCATATAAAAGGCGTTAAAGGCTGTGACGCTTGGGGAGAAATATGCGGCATACCCGGAGTCTCATCAGTCTGAGCACATTCATTAGACATATCTTTATTAAAGAAAATTTGTTCTTTACACTCTAAAGCCCTTGCAATACATGGGGGACAAAGTGTAACAGGGGGTTCCACAATGGCATCCAAACACATGTACTTTGTTCTAGATCATCCATGATAGCAGAGTACAAGTAACTAGCTAACTTGGTCGTGTGGTAAAAAAAAGTATATATCTATAAGCTTTAAAAATATATATAACCATATACTTAAAGAAAAAACATAATTTATGTAAGAACTTACCTGATAAATTAATTTCTTTCATATTAGCAAGAGTCCATGAGCTAGTGACGTATGGGATATACATTCCTACCAGGAGGGGCAAAGTTTCCCAAACCTCAAAATGCCTATAAATACACCCCTCACCACACCCACAATTCAGTTTAACGAATAGCCAAGAAGTGGGGTGATAAAAAAGTGCGAAAGCATATAAAATAAGGAATTGGAATAATTGTGCTTTATACAAAAATCATAACCACCCCAAAAAAAGGGCGGGCCTCATGGACTCTTGCTAATATGAAAGAAATGAATTTATCAGGTAAGTTCTTACATAAATTATGTTTTCTTTCATGTAATTAGCAAGAGTCCATGAGCTAGTGACGTATGGGATAATGATTACCCAAGATGTGGATCTTTCCACGCAAGAGTCACTAGAGAGGGAGGGATAAAATAAAGACAGCCAATTCCTGCTGAAAATAATCCACACCCAAAATAAAGTTTAATGAAAAACATAAGCAGAAGATTCAAACTGAAACCGCTGCCTGAAGTACTTTTCTACCAAAAACTGCTTCAGAAGAAGAAAATACATCAAAATGGTAGAATTTAGTAAAAGTATGCAAAGAGGACCAAGTTGCTGCTTTGCAAATCTGATCAATCGAAGCTTCATTCCTAAACGCCCAGGAAGTAGAAACTGACCTAGTAGAATGAGCTGTAATCCTTTGAGGCGGAGATTTACCCGACTCAACATAGGCAAGATGAATTAAAGATTTCAACCAAGATGCCAAAGAAATGGCAGAAGCTTTCTGGCCTTTTCTAGAACCAGAAAAGATAACAAATAAACTAGAAGTCTTTCGGAAAGACTTAGTAGCTTCAACATAATATTTCAAAGCTCTAACAACATCCAAAGAATGCAATGATTTCTCCTTAGAATTCTTAGGATTAGGACATAATGAAGGAACCACAATTTCCCTACTAATGTTGTTAGAATTCACAACTTTAGGTAAAAATTCAAAAGAAGTTCGCAACACTGCCTTATCCTGATGAAAAATCAGAAAAGGAGACTCACAAGAAAGAGCAGATAATTCAGAAACTCTTCTGGCAGAAGAGATTGCCAAAAGGAACAAAACTTTCCAAGAAAGTAATTTAATGTCCAATGAATGCATAGGTTCAAACGGAGGAGCTTGAAGAGCCCCCAGAACCAAATTCAAACTCCAAGGAGGAGAAATTGACTTAATGACAGGTTTTATACGAACCAAAGCTTGTACAAAACAATGAATATCAGGAAGATTAGCAATCTTTCTGTGAAAAAGAACAGAAAGAGCAGAGATTTGTCCTTTCAAAGAACTTGCGGATAAACCTTTATCTAAACCATCCTGAAGAAACTGTAAAATTCTCGGAATTTTAAAAGAATGCCAAGAAAAATGATGAGAAAGACACCAAGAAATATAAGTCTTCCAGACTCTATAATATATCTCTCTGGATACAGATTTACGAGCCTGTAACATAGTATTAATCACAGAGTCAGAGAAACCTCTTTGACCAAGAATCAAGCGTTCAATCTCCATACCTTTAAATTTAAGGATTTGAGATCCTGATGGAAAAAAGGACCTTGCGATAGAAGGTCTGGTCGTAGCGGAAGAGTCCACGGATGGCAAGAGGCCATCCGGACAAGATCCGCATACCAAAACCTGTGAGGCCATGCCGGAGCTACCAGCAGAACAAACGAGCATTCCTTCAGAATCTTGGAGATTACTCTTGGAAGAAGAACTAGAGGCGGAAAGATATAAGCAGGATGATACTTCCAAGGAAGTGATAATGCATCCACTGCTTCCGCCTGAGGATCCCGGGATCTGGACAGATACCTGGGAAGTTTCTTGTTTAGATGAGACGCCATCAGATCTATTTCTGGAAGCTCCCACATTTGAACAATCTGAAGAAATACCTCTGGGTGAAGAGACCATTCGCCCGGATGCAACGTTTGGCGACTGAGATAATCCGCTTCCCAATTGTCTATACCTGGGATATGAACCGCAGAGATTAGACAGGAGCTGGATTCCGCCCAAACCAGAATTCGAGATACTTCTTTCATAGCCAGAGGACTGTGAGTCCCTCCTTGATGATTGATGTATGCCACAGTAGTGACATTGTCTGTCTGAAAACAAATGAACGATTCTCTCTTCAGAAGAGGCCAAGACTGAAGAGCTCTGAAAATTGCACGGAGTTCCAAAATATTGATCGGTAATCTCACTCCTGAGATTCCCAAACTCCTTGTGCCGTCAGAGATCCCCACACAGCTCCCCAACCTGTGAGACTTGCATCTGTTGAAATTACAGTCCAGGTCGGAAGCATAAAAGAAGCCCCCTGAATTAAACGATGGTGATCTATCCACCACGTTAGAGAGTGTCGTACAATCGGTTTTAAAGATATTAATTGAGATATCTTTGTGTAATCCTTGCACCATTGATTCAGCACACAGAGCTGAAGAGGTCGCATGTGAAAACGAGCAAAGGGGATCGCGTCCGATGCAGCAGTCATAAGACCTAGAATTTCCATGCATAAGGCTACCGAAGGGAATGATTGTGATTGAAGGTTTCGACAAGCTGAAATCAATTTTAGACGTCTCTTGTCTGTTAAAGACAGAGTCATGGACACTGAATCTATCTGGAAAACCAGAAAGGTTACCCTTGTCTGAGGAATTAATGAACTTTTTGGTGAATTGATCCTCCAACCATGATCTTGAAGAAACAACACAAGTCGATTCGTATGAGATTCTGCTAAATGTAAAGACTGAGCAAGTACCAAGATATCGTCCAAATAAGGAAATACCACAATACCCTGTTCTCTGATTACAGACAGAAGGGCACCGAGAACCTTTGTAAAAATTCTTGGAGCTGTAGCTAGGCCAAACGGCAGAGCCACAAACTGGTAATGCTTGTCCAGAAAAGAGAATCTCAGGAACTGATAATGATCTGGATGAATCGGAATATGCAGATATGCATCCTGTAAATCTATTGTGGACATAAAATGCCCTTGCTGAACAAAAGGCAAGATAGTCCTTACAGTTACCATTTTGAACGTTGGTATCCTTACATAACGATTCAATATTTTTAGATCCAGAACTGGTCTGAAGGAATTCTCCTTCTTTGGTACAATGAAGAGATTTGAATAAAACCCCATCCCCTGTTCCAGAACTGGAACTGGCATAATTACTCCAGCCAACTCTAGATCTGAAACACAATTCAGAAATGCTTGAGCTTTCGCTGGATTTACTGGGACACGGGAAAGAAAAAATCTCTTTGCAGGAGGTCTCATCTTGAAACCAATTCTGTACCCTTCTGAAACAATGTTCTGAATCCAAAGATTGTGAACAGAATTGATCCAAATTTCCTTGAAAAAACGTAACCTGCCCCCTACCAGCTGAGCTGGAATGAGGGCCGCACCTTCATGTGGACTTAGAAGCAGGCTTTGCCTTTCTAGAAGGCTTGGATTTATTCCAGACTGGAGATGGTTTCCAAACTGAAACTGCTCCTGAGGATGAAGGATACGGCTTTTGTTCTTTGTTGAAACGAACGGAACGAAAACGATTATTAGCCCTGTTTTTACCCTTAGATTTTTTATCCTGTGGTAAAAAAGTTCCTTTCCCACCAGTAACAGTTGAGATAATGGAATCCAACTGAGAACCAAATAATTTGTTACCCTGGAAAGAAATGGAAAGTAGAGTTGATTTAGAAGCCATATCAGCATTCCAAGTTTTAAGCCATAAAGCTCTTCTAGCTAAAATAGCTAGAGACATAAACCTGACATCAACTCTGATAATATCAAAAATGGCATCACAGATAAAATTATTAGCATGCTGAAGAAGAATAATAATATTATGAGAATCATGATCTGTTACTTGTTGTGCTAAAGTCTCCAACCAAAAAGTTGAAGCTGCAGCAACATCAGCCAAAGATATAGCAGGTCTAAGAAGATTACCTGAACACAGATAAGCTTTTCTTAGAAAGGATTCAATTTTCCTATCTAAAGGATCTTTAAACGAAGTACCATCTGACGTAGGAATAGTAGTACGTTTAGCAAGGGTAGAAATAGCCCCATCGACTTTAGGGATTTTGTCCCAAAATTCTAATCTGTCAGACGGCACAGGATATAATTGCTTAAAACGTTTAGAAGGAGTAAATGAATTACCCAATTTATCCCATTCTCTGGAAATTACTTCAGAAATAGCATTAGGAACAGGAAAAACTTCTGGAATAACCACAGGAGATTTAAATACCTTATCTAAACGTTTAGAATTAGTATCAAGAGGACCAGAATCCTCTATTTCTAAAGCAATTAGTACTTCTTTAAGTAAAGAACGAATAAATTCCATTTTAAATAAATATGAAGATTTATCAGCATCAATCTCTGAGACAGAATCCTCTGAACCAGAAGAGTCATCAGAATCAGAATGATGATGTTCATTTAAAAATTCATCTGTAGAGAGAGAAGTTTTAAAAGATTTTTTATGTTTACTAGAAGGAGAAATAACAGACATAGCCTTCTTGATGGATTCAGAAACAAAAACTCTTATGTTATCAGGAATATTCTGCACCTTAGATGTTGAGGGAACTGCAACAGGCAATGGTACATTACTAAAGGAAATATTATCTGCTTTAACAAGTTTGTCATGACAATTAATACAAACAACAGCCGGAGGTATAGCTACCAAAAGTTTACAGCAGATACACTTAGCTTTGGTAGTTCCAGCACTAGACAGCGATTTTCCTGAAGTATCTTCTGACTCAGATGCAACGTGAGACATCTTGCAATATGTAAGAGACAAAACAACATATAAAGCAAAATTGATCAAATTCCTTAAATGACAGTTTCAGGAATGGGAAAAAATGCCAATAAACAAGCTTCTAGTAACCAGAAGCAAAGAAAAAATGAGACTGAAATAATGTGGAGACAAAAGCGACGCCCATATTTTTTGGCGCCAAATAATACGCCCACATTGTTTGGCGCCTAAATGCTTTTTGGTGCCAAAAATGACGCCACATTCGGAACGCTGACATTTTTGGCGCAAAAGGACGTCAAAAAATGACGCAACTTCCGGCGACACGTATGACGCCGGAAACAGAAAAGATTTTTTGCACCAAAAAAATCTGCGCCAAGAATGACGCAATAAAATGAAGCATTTTCAGCCCCCGCGAGCCTAACAGCCCACAGGGAAAAAAAGTCAATTTTTTAAGGTAAGAAAAAATGATTGATTCAAATGCATTATCCCAAATATGAAACTGACTGTCTGAAAATAAGGACTGTTGAACATTCTGAGTCAAGGCAAATAAATGTTTGAATACATATATTTAGAACTTTATAAATAAAGTGCCCAACCATAGCTTAGAGTGTCACAGAAAATAAGATTTACTTACCCCAGGACACTCATCTACATGTTTGTAGAAAGCCAAACCAGTACTGAAACGAAAATCAGCAGAGGTAATGGTATATAAATAAGAGTATATTGTCGATCTGAAAAGGGAGGTAAGAGATGAATCTCTACGACCGATAACAGAGAACCTATGAAATAGACCCCGTAGAAGGAGATCACTGCATTCAAATAGGCAATACTCTCCTCAGATCCCTCTGACATTCACTGCACGCTGAGAGGAAAACCGGGCTCCAACTTGCTGCGGAGCGCATATCAACGTAGAATCTAGCACAAACTTACTTCACCACCTCCATAGGAGGCAAAGTTTGTAAAAACTGAATTGTGGGTGTGGTGAGGGGTGTATTTATAGGCATTTTGAGGTTTGGGAAACTTTGCCCCTCCTGGTAGGAATGTATATCCCATACGTCACTAGCTCATGGACTCTTGCTAATTACATGAAAGAAAAGGTGTGCACTGTTTCTTTAATTGTTACTTGAAAAACACATAAGTAGAAATATATTAGCGAGTGACGTCTCGGTGCAGGAAGACACTGTTATTCCACAGAACAAAATCAGAAACTTATCAGTAACCTCTGCTGCGGCTCCTACCTGCCTCCACTGACCAAGCCCTGAATCGGCGTGCCTAAGATCGCTTGTGTGAGCGCAGTAACAAGCGTTCCTAGGAGCCGCAATGGCAATCGGAACACGTCAAAAAAACAACTGCGTTAAAGCGCGCCAATACAATGCCCCGCACATCGTGGGTGTCAGAACCTGGGAAAATCTGAAACACGCCCATACAGGCCAAAGCCCCGGAGTCTATTAGGCACTAAATTCCTACAGCTCCGTAACTCTCCCAACGTCAGCCTTTCTTCACATTAAAGGAAATCGCCTTTAAATACAATATATGTCAAAATAATCTCAGCGCTTCTAGGTTAAGTTAGTCATGCTAGAGTATCTGAATAAAGTTTTTCACATACTTCTTTCTTACATCCCAGCGCTTCTAGGGTAATTTCAGTCATACTAGAGTGTCTGGATAAAGCTCTATGTCGGTTCTCATACATCTTATCACTAATGAGGACCGAAGTAATAGTGACAGAAAGCCTCATCATAGCCCCTGAAGAAAAAGTGAAAGCACAGACAGTTCTGAGAAATGTCACTTTTTCTTACAGTGCAAAGCCCCAGAAAAAGACTGCACTTACCTGCATGCTTAGGAACAGCATGAGAGACTCACAGTGTCAGGAGGTCCAATCTTCCTCCTGAGGTCATGTGAAGATAGAAGGGCCTTAGTTAAAGTATCTAAGACCATCACAGAATAGCAGTATCAGTATGGGAGGCGCAGAGGGGCCAAACACCCTCTAGTTCCCAGAACCATAAAACTATAACGGCTCAGTAGAAAAATAGTACACTTTGGCACCATTTAAAAATAAAAAACTCTTGCTTGAAGAATCTAAACCAACACCTCACTTTATCTCTCTCCTATCATTAACGCAGGCAAAGAGAATGACTGGAGTGGGAGGGAAGAGAGGAGCTATTTATGCAGCTCTGCTGTGGAGCTCTTTGCCTCCTCCTGTGACCATGAGGCGATATCCCATAAGGATGAAATCTGTGGACTCGTCATATCTTGTAAAAGAAAACAAGAACCTAAGGTATGCAATATACCGTAGTATTCCACAGAGGAAAAAATTATGTAAGAGCCAAGAGAATGCTATAATATCCCCTAGAAGAAAATATAGTATAGCTCCGCTAATTAGAGATATTGCAGAGCCTCATAAAGGGAAAATTATGATATAGCAATGATGGTTATCATCTTAGCATAAGAAACATTACTAAATATGGAAGGTACTTAAGTATCCCCGAGAAGAATACTGCAGAACATGCAAAATATAGTTTAAAACTACCAATGATAGTAAAATATTGCACAGCACCAAAATAGATTAGTAGTGTAATATACTACTGAGAAGAGCATGCAAATCTAAGAATTTAAGTAGCTAAAAGATGGGTCTATAGTGAAAACACAAAACAGACCGTTATAATAAATATGAAACCATAGCTCTCAGTGTCTAGGACACTCACCACCACCCACTGGGAGAGAATAGAGTCGATACAGCAGCTAACAAAAAACGGCTGCAGCCTTAAAAACAAACTAAGAAATGGGGAAATATTGATTGCAGTGTTTACACAGTGCAACACTATCTCAGGCGCGCACTCACTAGAATACCCAAGCACTCTGAGGCCAAACATCCGGTGCTGAAAATAAGCGTGCCCCTAGCAAACTTAGGCTGCGTTCCGGCAGCGCTCCAAGCAAACTGGGACTCGCTTGAAGCGTTTTCTTCACACTTGCAAGTGAGAGGCTGGGCTTTTTTTGAGCACTAAGCTGGAACTTTCAGAGCAAGCTCAGACGCTTGGCAACATGGCAGCCTCCACACACGTGTTGCTGTGGAGGCTGCCATGTTTTTATAAGCAGCAGAGGAGGGACAGGTGAGGCGGATAAGCCTGACAGCAGCATTTAGTACAGGGCAAAGTGGAGATAGGTTACTTAACCTATCTCCACTTTGCCCTGTTCTAAATGATTTTCAAATTGAAGAATATAATCCCTACATTGTATAAGGAAACATAATTTATGTAAGAACTTACCTGATAAATACATTTCTTTCCTATTAGCAAGAGTCCATGAGCTAGTGACGTATGAGATATACATTCCTACCAGGAGGGGCAAAGTTTCCCAAACCTCAAAATGCCTATAAATACACCCCTCACCACACCCACAAATCAGTTTAACGCATAGCCAAGAAGTGGGGTGATAAGAAACAAGTGCGAAAGCATAAAAAATAAGGAATTGGAATAATTGTGCTTTATACAAAAAAAATCATAACCACCACAAAAAGGGTGGGCCTCATGGACTCTTGCTAATATGAAAGAAATGAATTTATCAGGTAAGTTCTTACATAAATTATGTTTTCTTTCATGTAATTAACAAGAGTCCATGAGCTAGTGACGTATGGGATAATGACTACCCAAGATGTGGATCTTCCACGCAAGAGTCACTAGAGAGGGAGGGATAAAATAAAGACAGCCAATTCCGCCGAAAATAATCCACACCCAAAATAAAGTTTAAATCTTATAATGAAAAAAAAACCTGAAATTATAAGCAGAAGAATCAAACTGAAACAGCTGCCTGAAGTACTTTTCTACCAAAAACTGCTTCAGAAGAAGAAAACACATCAAAATGGTAGAATTTAGTAAAAGTATGCAAAGAAGACCAAGCTGCTGCTTTGCAAATCTGATCAACCGAAGCTTCATTCCTAAACGCCCAGGAAGTAGAAACTGACCTAGTAGAATGAGCTGTAATCCTTTGAGGCAGAGTTTTACCCGACTCGACATAAGCATGATGAATTAAAGATTTCAACCAAGATGCCAAAGAAATGGCAGAGGCCTTCTGACCTTTCCTAGAACCGGAAAAGATAACAAATAGACTAGAAGTCTTTCGGAAATTCTTAGTAGCTTCAACATAATATTTCAAAGCTCTAACTACATCCAAAGAATGCAATGATCTCTCCTTAGAATTCTTAGGATTAGGACATAATGAAGGAACCACAATTTCTCTACTAATGTTGTTAGAATTCACAACCTTAGGTAAAAATTGAAAAGAAGTTCGCAACACCGCCTTATCCTGATGAAAAATCAGAAAAGGAGACTCACAAGAAAGAGCAGATAATTCAGAAACTCTTCTAGCAGAAGAGATGGCTAAAAGAAACAAAACTTTCCAAGAAAGTAATTTAATGTCCAATGAATGCATAGGTTCAAACGGAGGAGCTTGAAGAGCCCCCAGAACCAAATTCAAACTCCAAGGAGGAGAAATTGACTTAATGACAGGTTTTATACGAACCAAAGCTTGTACAAAACAATGAATATCAGGAAGATTAGCAATCTTTCTGTGAAAAAGAACAGAAAGAGCAGAGATTTGTCCTTTCAAGGAACTTGCAGACAAACCTTTATCCAAACCATCCTGAAGAAACTGTAAAATTCTCGGAATTCTAAATCTTCTTAGACCTGCCAAATTATTTATTACCCTGGAAAGAAAGGGAAAGCAAAGTTGACTTAGAAGACATATCAGCATTCCAAGTTTTAAGCCATAAAGCTCTTCTAGCTAAAATAGCTAGAGACATATACCTGACATCAAATTCTAATGATATCAAAAATGGCATCACAAATAAAGTTATTAGCATGTTGAAGAAGATTAACAATGCTATAAGAATTATGATCTAATACTTGTTGCGCTAAAGCTTCTAACCAAAAAGTTGAAGCTGCAGCAACATCCGCTAAAGATATAGCAGGTCTAAGAAGATTACCTGAACATAAGTAAGCTTTTCTTAGAAAGGATTCAATCTTCCTATCTAAAGGATCCTTAAAGGAAGTACTATCTGCCGTAGGAATAGTAGTACGTTTAGCAAGAGTAGAGACAGCCCCATCAACTTTAGGGATTTTGTCCCAAAATTCTAATCTGTCAGATGGCACAGGATATAATTGCTTAAAACGTTTAGAAGGAGTAAATTAATTACCCAAATTATTCCATTCCCTGGAGATTACTTCAGAAATAGCATCAGGGACAGGAAAAACTTCTGGAATAACTACAGGAGATTTAAAAACCTTATTTAAACGTTTAGATTTAGTATCAAGAGGACCAGAATCCTCTATTTCTAAAGCAATTAAGACTTCTTTAAGTAAAGAACGAATAAATTCCATTTTGAATAAATATGAAGATTTATCAGCATCAACCTCTGAGACAGAATCCTCTGAACCAGAGGAACCATTATCAGAATCAGAATGATGATGTTCATTTAAAAATTCATCTGAAAAATGAGAAGTTTTAAAAGACCTTTTACGTTTACTAGAAGGAGGAATAACAGACATAGCCTTCTTAATGGATTTAGAAACAAAATCTCTTATGTTAACAGGAACACTCTGAGTATTAGATGTTGACGGAACAGCAACAGGTAATGTAACATTACTAAAGGAAATATTATCTGCATTAACAAGTTTGTCATGACATTCATTACAAACAACAGCTGGAGGAACAGATACCATAAGTTTACAGCAGATACACTTAACTTTGGTAGATCCAGCACCAAGCAGCGTTTTTCCAGAAGTATCTTCTGACTCAGTGTCAATCTGGGACATCTTGCAATATGTAATAGAAAAAACAACATATAAAGCAAAATTGATCAAATTCCTTAAATGACAGTTTCAGGAATGGGAAAAAATGCCAGTGAACAAGCTTCTAGCAACCAGAAGCAATAAATAATGAGACTTAAATAATGTGGAGACAATAGTGACGCCCATATTTTTTAGCGCCAAAAAAGACGCCCACATTATTTGGCGCCTAAATGCTTTTGGCGCCAAAAATTACGCCACATCCGGAACGCCGACACTTCCGGCACGTATGACGCCGGAAACAAAAATTTTTTTTTTGCGCCAAAAAAGTCAGCGCCAAGAATGACGCAATAAAATGAAGCATTTTCAGCCCCCGCGAGCCTAACAGCCCACAGGGAAAAAAGTCAAATTTTAAGGTAAGAAAAAAATTGATTTATTCATATGCATTATCCCAAATATGAAACTGACTGTCTGAAATAAGGAACGTTGAACATCCTGAGTCAAGGCAAATAAATGTTTGAATACATATATTTAGAACTTTATATAAAAGTGCCCAACCATAGCTTAGAGTGTCACAGAAAATAAGACTTACTTACCCCAGGACACTCATCTACATGTAGTAGAAAGCCAAACCAGTACTGAAACGAGAATCAGTAGAGGTAATGGTATATATAAGAGTATATCGTCGATCTGAAAAGGGAGGTAAGAGATGAATCTCTACGACCGATAACAGAGAACCTATGAAATAGACCCCGTAGAAGGAGATCATTGAATTCAAATAGGCAATACTCTCCTCACATCCCTCTGACATTCACTGCACGCTCAGAGGAAAACCGGGCTCCAACCTGCTGCGGAGCGCATATCAACGTAGAATCTAGTACAAACTTACTTCACCACCTCCATAGGAGGCAAAGTTTGTAAAACTGATTTGTGGGTGTGGTGAGGGGTGTATTTATAGGCATTTTGAGGTTTGGGAAACTTTGCCCCTCCTGGTAGGAATGTATATCCCATACGTCACTAGCTCATGGACTCTTGCTAATTACATGAAAGAAATAAAAATCCCTACATTTTGCGACTTTCCTCGGGGGGACTGAATTCACTTGCTTTGGTCTAATATATATACCTAGCAAAAATTATTATTGTTTTCCCATAAATAGGGGGGCCTACTCCCAATAGTTTATAATATCGTACCTGGAGTTTAAACCTTCTGGATATCTTGTTCTTAGTTTAAACATCCAGAATATCTCCCTTTTTGAAAGAAGTCTGTCTAAATTCCCCCCCCCCCTTTTTGGGTCCCCTCACTTCCTCAATGGCACACCATTTTAGTGTGTTGACTTCTCCATTGTGATTCTCTACATAATGTCGCACTAGTGGAGTTTGCGACTTACCCCTTGTAATTGGGTATATATGTTCACGAAATTGTGATTTTATATCCCGGGAGGTGAGACCAATGTATTGGACCCACTCGTTTGACATCTGAGCATATATATCACATTCAAGGTCATGCAATTCATGCATGTTTCTATTTGAAATACTTCCCCTGTGAAGAGGGACACAAAAGTGCCTTATTTTTCAAATAAAGATAGCAAGAGAAATAAGAAAAATTGATAATAGGAGTAAATTAGAAAGTTGCTTAAAATTGCATGCTGTATCTGAATCACGGAAGAAAACATTTGGGTTCAGTGTCCCTTTATGGAGTCATGTAGGGCAAATGAAAAGCATTGCAACACTGTTTGCTTAAAAGGGAGGATAGCTTGATAACACTGGAGGAGGCATAGGAACTTCCCTGCGACATCCAGCAGCTAATATAGACCAAACTTCACAAGGCTTTCCACAGATCCCCTGCTCTCTCTTGCAGGAAACAATCCATTAAGAGCAATAAAAATCAAATCTTCAGCAGAGTACCTCTCTCTGCCTACCTCCATTAAACGAGGCAAAGAACTACTGGGAGAGTAGGGGGAAGTGGGAGGGATATTTAAATGCTTTGTTTGGGGTGTCTTTGCCCCTTCCTGGTGGCCCGGTTAAGTATTTCCCATAAGTTATGAATGGATTTTGTGGACTCTCACTGCCATTAGAAAAAAAATAAAGGGACATTAAACACTAGATTTTTCTTTGCATAAATGTTTAGCAGATGATCCATTTATATAGCCTATACAGATTTTATTTTTTTTTAATTTATAGTTTTACGTATTTTTAAATAATATTGCGCTGATTTTCAGACTCCTAATCAAGCCCCAAAGTTTTAGTTGAATACTGATGTATGCCTACTCCAGCTTGATCCTGTTTATGTAAAGCATCTTTTCATATGCAGAGGAAGGGGGTCGTCTTTTTTTTTTGCTATAGAACCACTTGCAGTGGGTGTTCAAACTAACCTTTTCAACAGAGCTGAACTGGGAGCTTCTAAGTAAGTATTTAAACAGTTTAATACTGGATTTTTAGATCAGTATCTATTCATATTATTCTTTGTAGTAGTGTCTATTACAAATTGGTGTATACTGCCCCTTTAATGCATTACTAACATGGTTTTAAAAAACAATTCTACATTGCAGAACATTACTCCACACCATCTCATAGCATCTCATAGCATTCTTCAATTATACCTAAGGAAAGCTAGAAAAACAGAAAAGCTGGGTATATGAAGTGTATAACAGGACCTGCGGCCAACTTAAGTTAAAATAAATAGGATGTGGGTGTGGATACTCGCCAAGACAAAAAGGAATACATTTAACAGACAAGCATATATTTTGTTTTCTTTCAAATCTTGGTTAAAGTTCATGAAATTGGATCAAATACCAAAGGTTATAGTCTACTTGACCACCAAATAGGGTAAAATTAAAAGTTGAGGCAAGGACTGAGTGAGCAGTAATACACTCAGGTGGAAAATTACTCAACACCAGATAGGCCTTCCATGGTTGTTGCTGTAGCCCTTTGACCCTTGCAAGACCCAGAATAGTTATCAAAAATTGCAGAAGGGACAGTTTGCTTGAATTAAGGTCTCAAATGCCTTGTCAGACAAAATCATACATTCAATAGCCAGGTCATTAAAGCTAAGGTTTGAAGATCTTAATGGAAGAAAAGTCCCTGAGATAGAAGGTCTCTCCTGAGAGGCAGACACGTAAGTGAGCATGAAAACATCTGAAGTAGTTCTGCATACCAAATTCTGCAAGGCCAAGCAAGAGCAATTATATTCTGGCTATCAATTGGAAGAGAAGCACAAACACAAGAAAGGAAATTTATGCTTACCTGATAAATTTATTTATTTTGTGATATGACAAGTCCACGGATTTCATTCTTACTTGGGAGATTAAACCTCCTGTTAGCAGGAAGTGGCAAAGAGCACCACAGCAGAGCTGTATAAATAGCTCCTCCCTTCCCTCCCACTCCAGTCATTCGACCAAGGTGAGGAAGAGAAAGGAAAAGCCAAGGTGCAGAGGTGACTGAAGTTTAACAAAAATAAAGACCTGTCTTAGAAAATGACAGGGTGGGCCGTAGACTCGTCATATTGTAAAATAAATACATTTATCAGGTAAGCATACATTTCCTTTTCTTTTACAAGATATGACGAGTCCACGGATTTCATCCTTACTTGTGGGATACAATACCAAAGCTACAGGACACGGATGAAAGGGAGGGACAAGACAGGAACCTAAATGGAAGGCACAACTGCTTGAAGAACCTTTCTCCCAAAAACAGCTTCAGAAGAAGCAAAAGTATCAAATTTGGAAAATTTGGAAAAAGTGTGAAGAGACGACCAAGTTGCAGCCTTGCAAATCTGTTCAACAGAAGCATCGTTTTTAAATGCCCATGAGGAAGCCACAGCACAAGTAGAATGAGCCGTAATTCTCTCAGGAGGCTGCTGTCCAGCAGTCTCATATGCCAGACGGATGATACTCTTCATCCAAAAAGAAAGAGAGGTAGCCGTAGCTTTCTGGCCCCTACGCTTTCCAGAAAAAACAATAAATAATGAAGATGATTGACGAAATTCTTTTGTCACCTGCAAGTAAAACTTCAGGGCAAGGACCACGTCCAAATTATGCAACAGACGCTCCTTCTTAGAAGAAGGATTAGGACATAATAAAGGAACAACAATTTCCTGATTAATATTTTTATTTGAAACAACCTTAGGAAGGAAACAAGGTTTGGTACGTAAAACCACCTTATCAGAATGGAAGATAAGATAAGGTGAGTCACATTGTAACGCGGAGAGCTCAGAAACTCTACGAGCAGAAGAAATAGCAACAAAAATAAAACCTTCCAAGATAACAACTTAATATCTATGGAATGCATGGGTGCAAACGGAACCCCTTGAAGAACATTAAGAACTAAATTCAAACTCCAGGGTGGAGCAATTGGTCTAAACACAGGCTTGATTCCGGTCAGAGCCTGACAAAAGGACTGAACGTCTGAAACATCTGCCACACGTTTGTGCAGTAAAATTGACAAAGCAGAAATTGTCCCTTTAAGGAACTTGCTGATAACCCTTTCTCCAATCCTTCTTGGAGAAAAGATAGAATCCTGGGAATCCTAACTCTACTCCATGAGTAGCCCTTGGATTCGCACCAATAAAGATATTTACACCATATCTTATGGTAGATCTTTCTAGTGACAGGCTTACGTGCCTGAATCAAAGTATCAATGACCAAATCAGAGAACCCTCGCTTAGATAAAATCAAGCGTTCAATCTCCAAGCAGTCAATAGCAAAAAAACTAGATTCGGATGATGGAAGGGTCCCTGAATGAGAAGGTCCTGCCTCAATGGAAGCTTCCACGGCGGCAGAGAGGACATGTCCACTAGATCGGCATACCAAGTCCTGCAAGGCAACGCAGGTGCGATTAGAATTACCGAAGCCCTCTCCTGTTTGATCTGTGCAATCACCCGGGGAAGGAGAGCAAACGGTGGAAACACATAAGCTAGGTTGAACGACCAAGGCATCTATCAGTTCGGCCTGAGGATCCCTTGATCAGATCCAATTCCGGTCTGCTCCATCTGAGAATCAGGGTGGCAAAGACCTCCGGGTGGAGTTCCCACTCCCCCGAATGAAACGTCTGTCTGATTAAAAAGTCCACTTCCCAGTTGTCCACTCCTAGGATGTAGATTGCGGACAGATAACAAGAGTGAGCCTCCACCCATCGAATTATCTTGGATACTTCTGTCATCGCTAACTCCTTGTTCCTCCCTGATGATTGATTTAGGCCACAGTCGTGATGTTGTCCGACTGAAAACGGATGAATTTGGCCGAAGCCAACTGAGGCCAAGCCTGAAGCGCATTGAATATTGCTCTAAATTCCAGAATATTGATTGGAAGTAGAGACTCCGACCGAGTCCACACACCCTGAGCCTTCAGGGAATTCCAGACTGCACCCCAACCTAGTAGACTGGCGTCCGTTGTCACTATCACCCATGAGGGTCTGCGGAAACACGTCCCTTGGGACAGATGATCCGGCGACAACCACCAAAGAAGAGAGTCTCTGGTCTCCTGATCCAGATCTATCTGAGGAGACAAATCTCCATTCCACTGTCTGAGCATGCTCAGTTGTAGCGGTCTGAGATGAAAGCGAGCAAACGGAATGATGTCCATTGCCGCCACCATCAATCCAATTACCTCTATACACTGAGCCACTGATGGTCGAGGATTGGACTGAAGGGCTCGGCATGTATTCAGACTTCTTTGACTTTCTGACCTCCGTCAAGAAAATTTTCATGGCTAAGGAATCTATTAGAGTTCCCAAGAAGGGAACCCTTGTCTGTGGAAGTAATGAACTCTTTTCGAGAATCACTTTCCACCCGTGAGTCCTCAGAAAGGACAGAACCATGTCTGTACGAGATTTTGTCAGATTGTAAGACGACTCTTGGATCAGAATATCGTCCAGATAAGGTGCCACTGCAATGCCCCGCGGCCTGAGAACCGCCAGCAGAGACCCTAGAATCTTTGTGAAGATCCTGGGTGCTGTGGCCAACCCGAAGGGAAGAGCCACAAACTGAAAATGTTTGTCCAGGAAGGCAAACCTTAGGAACTGATGATGATCCTTGTGGATAGGAATATGAAGATATGCATCTTTCAAGTCCACGGTAGTCATATATTGACTCTCCTGGATCAATGGCAGAATTGTTTGAATAGTCTCCATCTTGAAGGATGGGACTCTGAGAAACTTGTTAAGACTTTTTATTAAAAATTTTCCTGTTATCTCAAAAACAACGTTTGCAGCAATAAAAACAATCAATATCAATTTAACTCAATTTTAATAGTTATAAACACTTTATTTCGATTCAGGCCCCTGCCTGCCCCCTCTGAATCTGCTTCGGTAGCTCCTAAGACTCTACTTAGTCAAAACAATTCAGGCCCCACTGAAGATCAGAACCTTGCTGTCTATCCGATCCGGATGATACTGTGCGACTGAGCGCACGAAAATAGGCCCCGTTTAACTGTAGCCTTACTGAGACCCGCATGGGTAGTTAGAAAAACAAACATGTCGGTTCCCAAATAAAACAAAAAACGCCATGTGCCCCTCTTACATTGCAAAAACAAGCATGTTGCTCAATTACAAAGAGTAACCTCATGAGAAAAACTGCACTCTCTCAGGACAGTTATAAATATCTGACAATGCCAGCCCTTAGCCAGCAACCGCATCTCCCAGCAATTAGACCACACTGATTACACCTAAATGAAGTCCTTAGACATATTTAGAAATCAACATAAAAGGGAATTCCAGGTACACCATTTCTATACATCTAGTGCATACTGCTTACCCCTCCCCAGAAAGGGAATAATGTCAGTCTGTTCTGATGCATCAAGTCTCCCCAGAAACAAATGACTGAACATACCTCAATGCTGCTTGTAGCATGACACGGTTCTCCACACTGAAGAGGTTTCTTTCACACTATCTTCAACTGCTCTGTGGAAACCAGCATGGATCTTAGTAACGTTTGCTAAGATAATCAACATCAGGGTAGAAAAATAAAATGTCTCCCCTCCTCTTGGGAAGTTATGGACTGACGATTTCTCCCTGAGGAAAATAGTACTCACTGGCACCATTTTAAAATAAAAAAACTTCTTGATTGAAGAATCTAAACTAACACCTCACTTTACCTCTTCCTATCACCAACACAGGCAAAGAGAATGACTGGAGTGGGAGGAGCTATATATACAGCTCTGCTGTGGTGCTCTTTGCCACTACCTGCTAACAGGAGGTTTAATCCCACAAGTAAGTATGAAATCCGTGGACTCATCATATCTTGTAAAAGAAAACAAAATTTATGCTTACCTGATAAATTTCTTTCTTTTGCGATGTACCGAGTCCATGGTTTCATCCTTATTTGTGGGATATTGTCCTTCCTAACAGGAGGTAGCAAAGAGAGCACCACAGCAGAGCTGTCTATATAGCCCCCCCTTAACTCTCCCCCCCCAGTCATTCGACCGAAGGCAAAAGTATCAAATTTGTAAAATTTGGAAAAGGTATGAAGCGAAGACCAAGTCGCAGCCTTACAAATCTGTTCAACAGAAGCATCATTTTTAAAATCCCATGTGGAAGCCACCGCTCTAGGGGAGTGAGCTGTAATTCTTTCAGGAGGCTGCTGTCCAGCAGTCTCATAGGCCAAATGGATTAAGCTTTTCAGCCAAAAGGAAAGAGAAGTAGCCATAGCCTTTTGATCTCTGCGCTTTCCAGCATAGACAACAAACAAAGAAGATGATTGGCGAAAATCTTTGGTTGCCTGCAAATAAAACTTCAAAGCACAAACCACGTCCAAGTTGTGCAACAGATGCTCCTTCTTAGAAGAAGGATTAGGACACAGAGAAGGAACAACAATTTCCTGATTGATATTCCTGTTAGAAACAACCTTAGGGAGGAACCCAGGCTTGGTACGCAAAACCACCTTATCAGCATGGAAAACAAGATAAGGCGAGTCGCATTGTAATGCAGATAGTTCAGAAACCCTTCGAGCTGAAGAGATAGCAACTAGAAACAGAACTTTCCAAGATAGAAGCTTAATATCTATGGAATGCATGGGTTCAAACGGAACCCCCTGAAGAACATTAAGAACCAAATTTAGACTCCATGGCGGAGCAACAAGTTTAAACACAGGCTTGATTCTAACTAAAGCCTGACAAAAAGCCCGAACGTCTGGGACATCAGCCAGACGCTTGTGCAATAGGATAGACAAAGCAGATATCTGTCCCTTTAAGGAACTAGCTGACAATCCTTTCACCAATCCTTCTTGAAGAAAGGACAAAATCCTAGGAATCCTGATCTTACCCCATGAGTAGCCTTTGGATTCGCACCAAAAAAGATATTTGCGCCTTATCTTATGATAGATTTTCCTGGTGACATGCTTTCGAGCCTAAATCAAGGTATCTATGACCGACTGAGAGAAACCCCGCCTTGATAAAATCAAGCGATCAATCTCCAAGCAGTCAGTTGCAGAGAAAACAAAATTTATGCTTACCTGATAAATGTATTTCTCTTGTGGTGTATCCAGTCCACGGGTTCATCCATTACTTGTGGGATATTCTCATTCCCAACAGGAAGTTGCAAGAGGACACCCACAGCAGAGCTGTCTATATAGCTCCTCCCCTAACTGCCACCCCCAGTCATTCGACGGAAGACAAGCAAGAAAAAAGGAGAAACCACAGGGTGCAGTGGTGACTGTAGTTTAAAAATAAAAAACACCTGCCTTAAAATGACAGGGCGGGCCGTGGACTGGATACACCACAAGAGAAATAAATTTATCAGGTAAGCATAAATTCTGTTTTCTCTTGTAAGGTGTATCCAGTCCACGGGTTCATCCATTACTTGTGGGATACCAATACCAAAGCTTTAGGACACGGATGAAGGGAGGGACAAGGCAGGAACTTAAACGGAAGGCACCACTGCCTGTAAGACCTTTCTCCCAAAAATAGCCTACGAAGAAGCAAAAGTATTGAATTTGTAGAATTTAGAAAAAGTGTGAAGCGAAGACCAAGTCGCCGCCTTACAAATCTGTTCAACAGAGGCCTCATTTTTAAAAGCCCATGTGGAAGCCACAGCTCTAGTGGAATGAGCTGTAATTCTTTCAGGAGCCTGCTGGCCAGCAGTCTCATAAGCTAAGCGGATTATGCTTCTCAGCCAAAAAGAAAAAAAAGTTGCCGAAGCCTTGTCGCCTCTCCTCTGTCCAGAGTAGACAACAAACAAAGCAGATGTTTGACGAAAATCCTTCGTAGCTTGTAAATAAAACTTTAAAGCACAAACCACATCAAGATTGTGTAAAAGACGTTCCTTCTTTGAGGAAGGATTAGGACATAATGAAGGAACAACAATCTCCTGATTGATGTTCTAATTAGATACTACCTTAGGAAGAAACCCAGGTTTGGTATGGAAAATCAGATAAGGGGAATCACACTGTAAAGCAGATAACACCGAAACTATTCGAGCCGAGGAGATAGCTACTAGAAACAGAACTTACCAAGATAAAAGTTTAATATCTATGGAATGCAAAGGTTAAAACGGAACCCCTTGAAGAACTTTAAGAACTAAATTTAAACTCCATGGCGGAGCAACAGGTTTAAACACAGGCTTAATTCTAACTAAAGCCTGACAAAACGCCTGAACGTCTGGAACCTCAGGCAGATGTTTGTGCAAAAGAATAGACAGAGCAGAAATCTGTCCCTTTAAGGAACTAGCAGACAATCCTTTCTCCAATCCCTCTTGGAGAAAGGAGAAGATTCTAGGAATCCTGACTTTACTCCATGAGTAACCCTTGGATTCACACCAATGAAGAAATTTACCCCATATCTTATGATAGATTTTCCTGGTGACAGGCTTTCGAGCCTGAATTAAGGTATCAATGACCGACTCGGAAAAACCACGCTTTGATAGAATCAAGCGTTCAATCTCCAAGCAGTCAGACACAGAGAAATTAGATTTGGGTGTTTGAAAGGACCTTGAAGTAGAAGGTCCTGCCTCAGCGGCAGAGTCCATGGTGGAAAGGATGACATGTCCACCAGATCTGCATACCAAGTCCTGCGTGGCCATGCAGGAGCTATCAAAATCACCGAAGCTCTCTCCTGCTTGATCTTGGCAATCATACGAGGAAGTAAAGGAAACAGTGGAAAAACATAAGCCAGGCTGAAGGACCAGGGCGCTGCTAGAGCATCTATCAGCGCTGCCTTGGAATCCCTGGACCTGGACCCGTAACGAGGAAGCTTGGCATTCTGACGAGACGCAATGAGATCCAGTTCTGGTTTGCCCCATAGTTGAATCAACTGGGCAAATACCTCCGGATGGAGCTCCCACTCCCCCGGGTGAAAAGTCTGCCGACTTAAGAAATCCGCCTCCCAGTTCTCTACTCCTGGGATATGGATAGCTGAGAGATGGCAAGAGTGAACCTCTGCCCATAGAATTATCTTTGAAACCTCCAACATCGCCAGGGGGCTCCTTTTACCCCCCTGATAGTTGATATAGGCTACAGTCGTGATGTTGTCCGACTGAAATCTGATGAACCTGACTGCAGCTAGCTGAGGCCAAGCCTGAAGAGCATTGAATATCGCTCTTAGTTCCAGAATGTTTATCGGAAGGAGTGTCTCCTCCTGAGTCCACGAACCCTGAGCCTTCAGGGAGTTCCAGACTACGCCCCAGCCCAGAAGGCTGGCATCTGTCATCACTATAGTCCATTCTGGCCTGCAGAAGCTCATTCCTGGACAGATGGACCTGAGATAGCCACCTGAGAAGAGAATCCCTGGTCTCTTGATCCAGATTTAGCAGAGGGGACAAATCTGCAGTAGAGGAAGATGAAGCTGCGCCACTCTAGAAGTTTTGAAAGGAACGAAAATTAGTCTGTTTGGTCCTTAATTTGTTGGACCTATCCTGGGGAAGGGTGTGGCCTTTTCCTCCAGTAATATCAGAAATGATCTCCTTCAGTCCAGGCCCGAATAGGGTCTGCCCTTTGAAGGGGATGTTGAAAAGCTTAGACTTTAAAGTAACGTCAGCTGACCAGGATTTAAGTCATAGCGCCCTACACGCTTGAATGGCAAAACCTGAATTCTTAGCCGTTGGCTTTGTTAAATGAAAAACGGTGTCAGAAATAAATGAATTGGATAACTTAAGAGCTTTAAGCCTGTCTAGGATATCATCCAACTGGGTCTCCACCTGTAGAGCCTCTTCAAGAGACTCGAACCAGAAAGCTGCTGCAGCAGTGACTGGGGCAATGCATGCAAGAGGCTGGAGAATAAAACCTTGTTGTATAAAGATTTTCTTAAGGAAACCCTCTAATTTTATATCCATTGGATCTAGGAAAGCACAACTGTCCTCGACGGGGATAGTTGTACGCTTAGCTAGGGTAGAGACTGCTCCCTCCACCTTAGGGACCGTCTGCCACGAGTCCCGTGTAGCGGCATCTATGGGAAACATCTTTTTAAAAGCAGGAGGGGGAGAGAACGGTACACCTGGTCTATCCCATTCCTTAATAATAATTTCTGAAAACCTCTTAGGGATTGGAAAAACATCAGTGTAAACAGACACTGCAAAGTATTTGTCCATTTTACACAATTTCTCTGGGACTGCAATGGTGTCACAGTCATCCGGAGTTGCTAAAACCTCCCTGAGCAACAAGCGGAGGTGTTCAAGCTTAAATTTAAATGCTGTCATTTCAGAGTCAGACTGAAGTAACGCCTTCCCTGAATCAGAAATGTCACCCACAGATAGAAGCTCTCCTGCTTCGGCTTCTGTACATTGTGAGGGTATATCAGACATAGCTACTAAAGCGTCAGAAAGCTCTGTATTAGTTCTAGCCCCAGAGCTGTCTCGCTTTCCTTGTAACCCTGGCAGTTTGGACAATACCTCTGTGAAGGTATGATTCATAACTGCTGCCATGTCTTGTAAGGTAAACGCATTGGACGCGCCAGATGTACTTGGCGTCACTTGCACGGGAGATATAGGTTCTGACACATTGGGAGAGCTAGGTGGTTTAACCACCCATTTTGTCAGTCTGAGAAACCTCTGGTGATAAATCTTTAAAACCCATAATATGGTCTTTATAACTTATAGAAAGGTCAGTGCATTTGGTACACATTCTAAGAGGGGGTTCCACAATGGCTTCTAAACATAATGGACAAGGAGTTTCCTCTATGTCAGACATGTTTAAACAGACTAGCAATGAGACCAGCAAGCTTGGAAAACACTTTAATAAATGTGAAAAAGAAATTAAACAAAAACGGTACTGTGCCTTTAAGAGAAAAAAAAACTACCACATAAACTGCAAAACAGTGTTAAAAAGTAGTAAACTCTACAAAATTTTTGCAGTGTGTATAAGAGACTAAAGCAGCATTGCACCCACTTGCAAAAGGATGATAAACCCCTTAGGCCCCAAACCGGATTAGAAAAACGGTAAAACCGTTAAAAAACAGTCAAACACACTGCCACAGCGCTGCTGTGGCTCCTACCTGCCCTTAAACACGATTTTTGCAGGAAAAAACCCTCTATAGTGGTCCTAGATGCCAGAGGACTCCTTTAGGGAAGCTGGATGTCTCAGTCTGAATATCAACTGCGCATAAAATAGGCCCCTCAAGTACTCCTAGGAGTAATCTAACAAGCCATGTGGAAAACTAGGCCCCAAATAAAGATTTATCACCCTCAGAGAAAAAACATTTTTTCTGTAAGTTATGCAAACGTTTTTACACTAAGTAATATGAGAGTTAACATGAATATTACCCTTATCTTGTAAGCATGATCCCAGTCGTTAAATCACTGTATCAGGCTTACCTCAAATATACCAGGCACTGTCAGCATTTTCTAGACCTTATCTCTCTAGAAATTAATATACTGAACATACCTCA
The DNA here is from genome assembly GCF_027579735.1 of Bombina bombina. Taxonomy (NCBI): domain Eukaryota; kingdom Metazoa; phylum Chordata; class Amphibia; order Anura; family Bombinatoridae; genus Bombina; species Bombina bombina. Next base: position 893,938,797 of record NC_069501.1, on the reverse strand, counting down.
AAGCAGGTGATCTGCAAACCGTCCCCCCAACTGAAGTATTCTTTCCATACTCTTCAGTTATGTGTGAGAACAGCAATGGACCTTAGTTACAAACCGCTAAGATCATCAAATCTCCAGGCAGAATTCTTCTTCTAATTTCTGCCTGAGAGAAAAACAGTACAACGCCGGTACTGTTTAAAAATAACAAACTCTTGATTGAAGGTAAAACTATACTAAGTCACCACATATCTCTTGATACTTCCTTTCTTGTCGAGAGTTGCAAGAGAATGACTGGGGGTGGCAGTTAGGGGAGGAGCTATATAGACAGCTCTGCTGTGGGTGTCCTCTTGCAACTTCCTGTTGGGAAGGAGAATATCCCACAAGTAATGGATGAACCCGTGGACTGGATACACCTTTACAAGAGAAATTAGATTTGGATGCTTGAACGGACCTTGAATTAGAAGGTCCCGTCACAGTGGCAGAGTCCATGGAGGTAGAGATGACATGTCCACAAGGTCTGCATACCAAGTTCTGCGTGGCCACGCAGTTGCTATCAAAATCACTGAAGCTCTCTCCTGTTTGATTCTTGCAGAGGAAATGGTGGAAACACATAAGCCAGGTTGAACGACCAGGGTACTGCTAGAGCATCTATCATTACTGCCTGAGGATCCCTGGACCTGGATCCGTAACAAGGAAGTTTGGCATTCTGACGAAACGCCATCAGATCCAATTCTGGTGTGCCCCATAGCTGAACCAGTTGAGCTCCCACTCCCCCGGGTGAAAAGTCTGACGACTTAGAAAATCTGCCTCCCAGTTCTCTACCCCTGGGATATAGATCGCTGATAGATGGCAAGAGTGAGTCTCTGCCCATTAGATTATCCTGGAAACTTCTATCATCGCCAAGGAACTCCTTGTTCCCCCCTGATGATTGATATAAGCTACAGTCGTGATGTTGTCCGACTGAAACCCGATGAATCCGGCCGAAGCCAGCTGAGGCCACGCCTGAAGAGCATTGAATATCGCTCTTAATTTCAGAATATTTATCGGTAGGAGGGCCTCCTCCTGAGTCCACAAACCCTGTGCTTTCAGGGAATTCCAGACTGCACCCCAGCCCAGTAGGCTGGCGTCCGTCGTCACTACAACTCACGCTGGCCTGCGGAAACACATTCCCCTGGACAGGTGATCCTGTGACAACCACCAAAGAAGAGAGTATCTGGTCTCTTGATCCAGATTTATCTGAGGTGATAAATCTGCATAATCCCCATTCCACTGCCTGAACGGAACTATGTCCATTACCGCTACCATAAGTCCGTTTACCTCCATACACTGAGCCACTGACGGCCGAGGAATGGAATGAAGAGCTCGGCAGGTGGTTAAAATCTTTGATTTCCTGACCTCCGTCAGAAAAATTCTCATCTCCACCGAATCTATCAGAGTTCCCAGGAATGGAACTCTTGTGAGAGGAATAAGAGAACTCTTTTTCACGTTCACCTTCCACCCATGAGATCTTAGAAAGTCCAACACTAAGTCCGTGTGAGACTTGGCTAGTTGGAAAGTCGACGCTTGAATTAGGATGTAGTCTAGATAAGGCGCCAATGCAATGCCCCACGGTCTTAGGACCGCCAGCAGGGACCCTAGCACTTTTGTGAAGATTCTTGGCGTCGTGGCCAACCCAAAGGCAGAAAGGCAAACCTTAGGAATTGGTGATGATCTTTGTGGATAGGAATGTGTAAATTTGCATCCTTTAAATCCATGGTGGTCATATATTGACCTTCCTGGATCATTGGTAAAATAGTCCAAATGGTCTCCATCTTGAAGGATGGCACTCTTAGGAATTGGTTTAGGATCTTGAGATCTAGAATTGGTCTGAAGGTTCCCTCTTTTTTGGGAACCACAAACAGATTAAAGTAGAAACCTTGTCCCTGTTCTGCGTTCGGAACTGGGCAGATCACTCCCATGGTAAAAAGGTCTTCTACCCAGCGTAAGAACGCCTCTCTTTTTGTCTGGTTTACAGACAATTGAGAAAGATGGAATCTCCCCCTTGGAGGAGAATCTTTGAAATCTAAAAGATACCCCTGGGTTATAATCTCTACGGCCCAGGAGTCCTGAACGTCTCTTGCCCAGGCCTGAGCAAAGAGAGAGTCTGCCCCCTACTAGATCTGGTCCCGGATCGGGGGCTACCCCTTCATGCTGTCTTAGTGGCAGCAGCAGACTTTTTGGCCTGTTTACCCTTGTTCCAAGCCTGGTTAGGTCCCCAGGTTGGCATGGATTGAGCAAAGTTCCCCTCCTGCTTTGCAGCAGGGGAAGAGGAAGCGGGACCAACCTTGAAGTTTTGAAAGGAACGAAAATTATTTTGTTTGGTCCTTGTCTTATTTGACTTATCTTGGGGAAGGGCATGACCCTTCCCCCCAGTAATGTCTAAAATGATCTCTTTCAGTGCAGGCCCGAATAGGGTCTTACCTTTGAAAGGGATGGTCAAAAGCTTAGATTTTGATGACACATCAGCCGACCAGGACTTAAGCCATAACGATCTACGCGCTAAAATGGCAAAACCTGAATTCTTTGCTGCTAACTTAGCGAGATGAAAAGCGGCGTCTGTAATAAAAGAATTAGCTAGCTTAAGAGCCTTAATTCTGTCCAGAATACCCCTAGTGGGGTCTCCACCTGAAGAGCCTCTTCTAGAGCCTCAAACCAAAAGGCAGCTGCAATGGTTACAGGAACAACGCACGCTATAGGTTGAAGAAGAAAACCTTGATGAACAAAAATTTTCTTTAGGAGATCCTCTAATTTTTTTATCCATAGGATCAATGAAAGCACAACTGCCTTCAATAGGTATAGTTGTACGCTTAGCCTGAGTAGAAATAGCTCCCTCCACCTTAGGGACCGTCTGCCATGAGTCCCTCATGGTGTCAGATATGGGATACATTTTCTTAAAAACAGGAGGGGGAGCAAACGGAATACCTGGTCTATCCCACTCCTTAGTAACAATGTCCGAAATCATCTTAGGGACCGGAAAAACATCAGTGTAAACAGGAACCTCTAGATATTTGTCCATTTTACACAATTTCTCTGGAACTACAATAGCGTCACAATCATGCAGAGTCGCTAAAACCTCCCTGAGCAATAAACGGAGGTGTTCTAGCTTAAATTTAAATGCCGTCATATCTGAATCTGTCTCAGGGAGTAACCTTCCTGAATCAGAAATCTCTCCCTCAGATAGCAAATCCCTCATCCCTACCTCAGAACATTGTGAGGGAGTATCGATTGCAGCAACTAAAGCGTCAGAAGGCTCAGCATTTGTTCTTAACCCAGAGCTACTGCGCTTCCCTTGCAACCCTGGCAGTTTAGATAAAACCTCTGTAAGGGTAATATTTATAACAGAGGCTATATCTTGCAAGGTGAAAGAATTAGACACACTAGAAGTACTTGGCGTCGCTTGTGTGTTACTGTTTGTGACACTTGGGGAGAACTAGATGGCAAAACCTGATTTCCTTCTGTCTGAGAATCATCCAATGCCAAACTCTTATAAGTCAAAATATGCTGTTTGCAATTTATAGCAAAGGCAAGGAAAAGTAGTTGTACTTTGACCATGTGTAGACAGAGATTGCCAAGTCAGGCACCGGGACTTAGGTCGATGAACACCCCCCCAAAAAAACAGTACAAGTGAGCCAATATGAGAGGTGTACCTTGTGCACTGAAGGGAGAAATCCTGTATATATACGGAACGATATCCGATGGCAGCGTATCTGCCGACTTCTCTTGCTTCCGCCTCTATGCAAAACCCGGTCTGCAGCTCAATAAACGTCACCGCGTGACGTCAGGAGGGGGTGTATATGTAGGCAAACTGTATATTCACCCGGCCCAGCGGTTATGAGGAGTGTTAGCCTGGACTCGAAAGCTGGTCAAATCATCACAGAAGAAGAAGGATGGAGTCCCAGGTTATAATAAAACAAATTCTTTTATTCGATTCTTTTAAAAGTTGAAGTGAGACACAGCTCACACAGACACAACATCAGCCAGAAAGTAAGTGGAGAGATGAGCGTAGCACCAGTGGCTTACATGTTTCGGCGAAATGCCGTAATCATAGCCTAAGGTGCTATACCTGTGCAGTGTTTAAAAAGGAGGTGTGAAGTGATTCAATTGGCTAAAAACACTTTCAAAGAAAAAACAACAAACGCCCATTTCAACACATTAGCATGAACATAAAAGTTAACCCTATTCATGTCAGAATATATTTTAGAGCAAGGGGGTAGGTAAAAGAAAGCAAACATATATGATGTATAAGTAAAGAGAAAACGGAAAAGAAGAGAAGAAAGAAACTGGAAAATCAGCAAATGGATAGAGGGAACAGAGAAGCAGCAATATGGGACACAAAGTGTTCACATGGAAAAAAGGGGGATATAGTCACAATATATGTAAGATAGTATGCAAGATACTTAATGTTATTAAATAATGTTATTAAATGATTGCCAAATAGACAAAGCGTGAACATAGGCGAAAATATCGATATAATGATTTAAACACGCAATGTCGCTATGCAAAAGAGAAGAAGAAAGAAAGAGAAGAATAGAGAATAGAAAGGGGGTGGGGAGGGGGAAAATTAAAAAGGAGAGAAAGAAAGAAAAGAGAATAAAGAGACTGAGAAGAAGAGAGAGGGAAAAATAGAGGGGACTTATGAATACACATATAGCACATATATAAAAGTATATGTGTACGATATCGCATACACCCTATACAAATTAGGGTGCTGTATATAGTCTAATAAAGACAAAAAGAAAAATGTAGTGTACACACACTGTAATGCTATATTTTTGTATATATATAATATATTAGATTAAAGATTATGTCGGAAGAATATAAAGGAACCACAGCAGATTCTAAGTATAGATGGATTGCAGCTATGAATCACACTATATGAGACATATGGTACATGCGATATGGGCACTATAAACAAGAGTCAAATGGACAGCAATATATTGAAGAATAGAAAGTACATTGAGTATGCATGTATTAACAATTAGTCCCAAATGAAAATAGTCAGGGTTAAGGACTACGGACATATGTACTTGAATGTGAATAGGACAGTAGAGGAAGATTGATTTGTCAAAATATATATTATGAATTGACCTATACATTGACATATAGACATCTACTCCCAAAAGTTGATCAAATCAAATTTGGAGTTAAGCCCTTGAGGAAGTCTGGTTTTTAATTGGAAAATCCAAAAGGTTTCACGTTTAGCTAGAACCTTGTCTATATCTCCCCCTCTCATAGGGACTTTGGCTTTTTCAATGGCTGCCCATCTAAACGAATTAAGGCAGCAGTTATGTTTGGTGGCAAAATGTTGCACTAAAGGAGTTGTAGCCGTACCCCTAGTCAGGGAGGAGATATGTTCTCTTATTCTAGAGTTAACGTCCCTAGACGTGAGACCAACATATTGAATATTGCAAAGGATGCAAGTGACAAGATATATGACATTAGTGCTTGTACAGTTTAGACAGGATTTTATAGGATAGATGGTCCCAGTTACAGTGGATCTAAATTCTGTCGTAATTTGAGCATAGTCACATGGCTTGCACTTTTTATGACCACATCTATACATGCCCTGATGTCTCAACCAAGAGCTACTAGGTTGTGTTGTAGATCTAAGTTGTGTAGGTAATAGAATTGAAGCCAAAGTGGCACATTTTTTGTAAGAGCATCTAATGCCATTTTTCACTACATCTGTGAGCTTGTCGTCTGCAATTAGAAGAGGAAAATGTCTTTTGATAATGTTGCAGACCTCGGTGTATTGAGCACTGTACTCTGTGACGAAGTGAATACCCTGAAAATTGCTTGTTGTGTTCTTGTATTTATCAAGTAGCATTGACTCTCTGGGGATGAGGTTAACTTGTTGTCTTGCCTGTTTTATTTGTCTTTTAGGATATTTTCGCAATTTTAGTCTGTTTTCCAATAGGTTAGCTTCGTGTTCAAAATCTTCCTCCCTACTACAATTTCTTTTAATGCGCATAAATTGGCCTTTGGCCACAGCAAAAGCAGTATTTGTGGGATGACAAGATGTAGCATGTAAAAGTGTATTGCCTGATATTGGTTTACGGAAGACCTTGGTGGAAATGGTGCCATTACAGTTACCAGTAAGTGTGAGATCAAGATAATCTATATTGACTGGATCAGAGGTGAAGGTAAAACTGAGATTCAACTCATTCTGATTCAGCCAAGAAATGAATTTGGGCACATCTTCTGAAGGACCTGACCAAATACATAACAGGTCATCTATATATCTTTTATAAAAATATATAGAGGACCTGTAGGGATTGATGTCTCCATAGATGTAGTAAATCTCCCAAAAGCCTAAGTAGAGATTAGCATATGAGGGGGCAAATTTTGCCCCCATAGCTGTACCCCTTTTCTGAAGATAGAAATTGGACTCAAAACAAAAGAAATTGTGAGTGAGTAAAAATTCCAATACACGAATTATGAAGTTTTGAAAGTCCTCAGTATACTCTGTATAATTGGCTAAAAAGAATTTTATAGCCATGATACCTTCTGTGTGGGGTATGGAAGAATACAGGGAGACTGCATCTATTGTCACCCATACAAAGTTGTCATTCCACTTGTGTTTAGCCAATAAGTTGATAATATGTTTTGTGTCCTTGGTAAAGGATGGTAAGGTGTTCACCAAAGGCTGTAGAATACTATCAAGCCAGGATGAAAGTCTTTCTAGTAGGGAATCAACCCCACTAACAATGGGGCGACCCTTGACATTAATAAGGGATTTGTGGACTTTTGGAAAAAGGTGGAACATGGGTATCTTAGGATGTTGAACATATAAGAATGAAGCAGTTTGCTCATTAAGAAACCCATGTTCAACACCGTCATCCAAAATTCCAAGAAGATCCTTTTTGAATCTAGCTGTTGGATTTGTCGTAAGGGGAGTGTACTCTTGTGGATTATTCAATTGGCGATGGGCTTCTGCCACATAGTCCGATCTATTTAGAACAACAATGCTGCCACCTTTGTCAGCCGGGCGTATGACAATATTAGTGTTATTTTGTAGTGTACTCATAGCCTTTTTTAGTCTGATAGGCAAATTGTGGGTGTAACCTGTAGAATTATCATTGAGAATCTGTAGATCTCGTTCCACCCGAGAGTGAAAAGTCTCAATAATTTGTCCTCTAGACTGGATGGGATAGAATTTAGACTTATCCTTAAAGGTGGCAGCATTGTTGATGGTGCCCTGACTTGAAGAAGATTCAGAGTATAGGTGTTCTAAATTAAGAACATCACAGGCCTCAGTAAAGGACTCCGTAATGTGTGAATTGAAAACTGTATTGTCATTGTAAGAAATGCATTCAGAGGTGTTGGATGTAAAATGCTTTTTTAAAGTTATATTTCTGATGAGACGATTAACATCTATCATTGTCTGAAATAGGTCAAACTTTGTTGTAGGGGCAAAACCTAATCCTAGGCCAAGCAATTCTAGCTGATCTTTGTTAAGCTGAAGGGACGATAGGTTTATAACTGAATCTACTTGTATTTCGTTTGAGTGCGATTGCCTCTCACTGGGTACCTGTCTTGGTTTTGTAGATTGGAGTGTCGTGAAACCCCTATCCCCTGTGGCATCTGTCCTAAGGGAAAAACCTGTTCCAAGGTTGATTGATCACACACATTATCATTAGTACTCATATGTGTGTAAGGAGTATATGAATGAATGCCTGTATTTGTATTGGTCGCAACATATTTAGTGTTAGATGCACCCACTTGTTTCTTGTCTATAGGGTTTGTGCCCTGTATGGTACCATTAATAAGAGAAATATGTGGAGGAGCTGTTTTTAGTATAGTACTTGGCTGTTGATTGGTTATAGTATTAGTTCGTGTTAATATATCTACCTCTTCCTCACTAGCAGAGAGATTTTCATCAGACGATTTGTCTGATCTATCTGTATCGCTGTCTGTAAAAGTTACAGATTTGTGGTGTCTATTGCGATTTCTGCGTTTATTTTTCTGTTTATTGGATTTAGGTGTATTGCGTCTATATTCCCTACGTTGTTTCTTATTCCAGAGGTAAACCGAATCTTTAGAGTAGTCAGTTTTGTCCCTAATAAATTTGACATGTTTGTTTTCCATTATCACTTGTTTACCCTTAGCTAAAGATGTTTGTAAAATAGCATCAAATCTAGAGAAGTCAGGGTCTGTACTGCGTTTGTTAAGTTCAAGTTGTAATGTATCTATCTCACTTTTGATGTCATTAAGATGTTGTGTTCTAATTTGTATTAATAATTGCATAAGCTGTAATGAACAATCTGTTAGTACATTATTCCATGCATTCACAAAATCTTTATCATTTATATCAACTTCAAAAGTAGGAAACTTCAAAATGCGCAGACCCCTTGGGATCATTTTGGCTTTTATATAGGATTGGAATGTCCAAATGTCCCATTGTGCTTTGATTTCCTTAAATAGGAGATTTTCCAGGGATTCAAACAATGTAGATAAGGATAAAGTCCCTTGATCATCAGAAAATATCTTAGCACATTCAGTCTCTGTATGCACCCTTGCTGAAGCTGACATGAGGGAATAAAACTGTGGCTGAGTGGTGCCTTCCATGTTCTATGTTATATGGAACAAGGGAGAAATTGAGAACTCCTCAAATTAGTGTCTCAGTGTACAAATGTCCATCAAGTAGATAGAGGAGTGTAACCGCTGGTATTAATCACACATTGGCTTGAAGTAACAACCTGGGTATCACCAGTTAATACCCATAATTTAGCAAAGGCAAGGAAAAGTAGTTGTACTTTGACCATGTGTAGACAGAGATTGCCAAGTCAGGCACCGGGACTTAGGTCGATGAACACCCCCCCAAAAAAACAGTACAAGTGAGCCAATATGAGAGGTGTACCTTGTGCACTGAAGGGAGAAATCCTGTATATATACGGAACGATATCCGATGGCAGCGTATCTGCCGACTTCTCTTGCTTCCGCCTCTATGCAAAACCCGGTCTGCAGCTCAATAAACGTCACCGCGTGACGTCAGGAGGGGGTGTATATGTAGGCAAACTGTATATTCACCCGGCCCAGCGGTTATGAGGAGTGTTAGCCTGGACTCGAAAGCTGGTCAAATCATCACAGAAGAAGAAGGATGGAGTCCCAGGTTATAATAAAACAAATTCTTTTATTCGATTCTTTTAAAAGTTGAAGTGAGACACAGCTCACACAGACACAACATCAGCCAGAAAGTAAGTGGAGAGATGAGCGTAGCACCAGTGGCTTACATGTTTCGGCGAAATGCCGTAATCATAGCCTAAGGTGCTATACCTGTGCAGTGTTTAAAAAGGAGGTGTGAAGTGATTCAATTGGCTAAAAACACTTTCAAAGAAAAAACAACAAACGCCCATTTCAACACATTAGCATGAACATAAAAGTTAACCCTATTCATGTCAGAATATATTTTAGAGCAAGGGGGTAGGTAAAAGAAAGCAAACATATATGATGTATAAGTAAAGAGAAAACGGAAAAGAAGAGAAGAAAGAAACTGGAAAATCAGCAAATGGATAGAGGGAACAGAGAAGCAGCAATATGGGACACAAAGTGTTCACATGGAAAAAAGGGGGATATAGTCACAATATATGTAAGATAGTATGCAAGATACTTAATGTTATTAAATAATGTTATTAAATGATTGCCAAATAGACAAAGCGTGAACATAGGCGAAAATATCGATATAATGATTTAAACACGCAATGTCGCTATGCAAAAGAGAAGAAGAAAGAAAGAGAAGAATAGAGAATAGAAAGGGGGTGGGGAGGGGGAAAATTAAAAAGGAGAGAAAGAAAGAAAAGAGAATAAAGAGACTGAGAAGAAGAGAGAGGGAAAAATAGAGGGGACTTATGAATACACATATAGCACATATATAAAAGTATATGTGTACGATATCGCATACACCCTATACAAATTAGGGTGCTGTATATAGTCTAATAAAGACAAAAAGAAAAATGTAGTGTACACACACTGTAATGCTATATTTTTGTATATATATAATATATTAGATTAAAGATTATGTCGGAAGAATATAAAGGAACCACAGCAGATTCTAAGTATAGATGGATTGCAGCTATGAATCACACTATATGAGACATATGGTACATGCGATATGGGCACTATAAACAAGAGTCAAATGGACAGCAATATATTGAAGAATAGAAAGTACATTGAGTATGCATGTATTAACAATTAGTCCCAAATGAAAATAGTCAGGGTTAAGGACTACGGACATATGTACTTGAATGTGAATAGGACAGTAGAGGAAGATTGATTTGTCAAAATATATATTATGAATTGACCTATACATTGACATATAGACATCTACTCCCAAAAGTTGATCAAATCGAATTTGGAGTTAAGCCCTTGAGGAAGTCTGGTTTTTAATTGGAAAATCCAAAAGGTTTCACGTTTAGCTAGAACCTTGTCTATATCTCCCCCTCTCATAGGGACTTTGGCTTTTTCAATGGCTGCCCATCTAAACGAATTAAGGCAGCAGTTATGTTTGGTGGCAAAATGTTGCACTAAAGGAGTTGTAGCCGTACCCCTAGTCAGGGAGGAGATATGTTCTCTTATTCTAGAGTTAACGTCCCTAGACGTGAGACCAACATATTGAATATTGCAAAGGATGCAAGTGACAAGATATATGACATTAGTGCTTGTACAGTTTAGACAGGATTTTATAGGATAGATGGTCCCAGTTACAGTTTACTGAGGCCTGTGATGTTCTTAATTTAGAACACCTATACTCTGAATCTTCTTCAAGTCAGGGCACCATCAACAATGCTGCCACCTTTAAGGATAAGTCTAAATTCTATCCCATCCAGTCTAGAGGACAAATTATTGAGACTTTTCACTCTCGGGTGGAACGAGATCTACAGATTCTCAATGATAATTCTACAGGTTACACCCACAATTTGCCTATCAGACTAAAAAAGGCTATGAGTACACTACAAAATAACACTAATATTGTCATACGCCCGGCTGACAAAGGTGGCAGCATTGTTGTTCTAAATAGATCGGACTATGTGGCAGAAGCCCATCGCCAATTGAATAATCCACAAGAGTACACTCCCCTTACGACAAATCCAACAGCTAGATTCAAAAAGGATCTTCTTGGAATTTTGGATGACGGTGTTGAACATGGGTTTCTTAATGAGCAAACTGCTTCATTCTTATATGTTCAACATCCTAAGATACCCATGTTCCACCTTTTTCCAAAAGTCCACAAATCCCTTATTAATGTCAAGGGTCGCCCCATTGTTAGTGGGGTTGATTCCCTACTAGAAAGACTTTCATCCTGGCTTGATAGTATTCTACAGCCTTTGGTGAACACCTTACCATCCTTTACCAAGGACACAAAACATATTATCAACTTATTGGCTAAACACAAGTGGAATGACAACTTTGTATGGGTGACAATAGATGCAGTCTCCCTGTATTCTTCCATACCCCACACAGAAGGTATCATGGCTATAAAATTCTTTTTAGCCAATTATACAGAGTATACTGAGGACTTTCAAAACTTCATAATTCGTGTATTGGAATTTTTACTCACTCACAATTTCTTTTGTTTTGAGTCCAATTTCTATCTTCAGAAAAGGGGTACAGCTATGGGGGCAAAATTTGCCCCCTCATATGCTAATCTCTACTTAGGCTTTTGGGAGATTTACTACATCTATGGAGACATCAATCCCTACAGGTCCTCTATATATTTTTATAAAAGATATATAGATGACCTGTTATGTATTTGGTCAGGTCCTTCAGAAGATGTGCCCAAATTCATTTCTTGGCTGAATCAGAATGAGTTGAATCTCAGTTTTACCTTCACCTCTGATCCAGTCAATATAGATTATCTTGATCTCACACTTACTGGTAACTGTAATGGCACCATTTCCACCAAGGTCTTCCGTAAACCAATATCAGGCAATACACTTTTACATGCTACATCTTGTCATCCCACAAATACTGCTTTTGCTGTGGCCAAAGGCCAATTTATGCGCATTAAAAGAAATTGTAGTAGGGAGGAAGATTTTGAACACGAAGCTAACCTATTGGAAAACAGACTAAAATTGCGAAAATATCCTAAAAGACAAATAAAACAGGCAAGACAACAAGTTAACCTCATCCCCAGAGAGTCAATGCTACTTGATAAATACAAGAACACAACAAGCAATTTTCAGGGTATTCACTTCGTCACAGAGTACAGTGCTCAATACACCGAGGTCTGCAACATTATCAAAAGACATTTTCCTCTTCTAATTGCAGACGACAAGCTCACAGATGTAGTGAAAAATGGCATTAGATGCTCTTACAAAAAATGTGCCACTTTGGCTTCAATTCTATCACCTACACAACTTAGATCTACAACACAACCTAGTAGCTCTTGGTTGAGACATCAGGGCATGTATAGATGTGGTCATAAAAAGTGCAAGCCATGTGACTATGCTCAAATTACGACAGAATTTAGATCCACTGTAACTGGGACCATCTATCCTATAAAATCCTGTCTAAACTGTACAAGCACTAATGTCATATATCTTGTCACTTGCATCCTTTGCAATATTCAATATGTTGGTCTCACGTCTAGGGACGTTAACTCTAGAATAAGAGAACATATCTCCTCCCTGACTAGGGGTACGGCTAAAACTCCTTTAGTGCAACATTTTGCCACCAAACATAACTGCTGCCTTAATTCGTTTAGATGGGCAGCCATTGAAAAAGCCAAAGTCCCTATGAGAGGGGGAGATATAGACAAGGTTCTAGCTAAACGTGAAACCTTTTGGATTTTCCAATTAAAAACCAGACTTCCTCAAGGGCTTAACTCCAAATTTGATTTGATCAACTTTTGGGAGTAGTTGTCTATATGTCAATGTATAGGTCAATTCATAATATATATTTTGACAAATCAATCTTCCTCTACTGTCCTATTCACATTCAAGTACATATGTCCGTAGTCCTTAACCCTGACTATTTTCATTTGGGACTAATTGTTAATACATGCATACTCAATGTACTTTCTATTCTTCAATATATTGCTGTCCATTTGACTCTTGTTTATAGTGCCCATATCGCATGTACCATATGTCTCATATAGTGTGATTCATAGCTGCAATCCATCTATACTTAGAATCTGCTGTGGTTCCTTTATATTCTTCCGACATAATCTTTAATCTAATATATTATATATATACAAAAATATAGCATTACAGTGTGTGTACACTACATTTTTCTTTTTGTCTTTATTAGACTATATACAGCACCCTAATTTGTATAGGGTGTATGCGATATCGTACACATATACTTTTATATATGTGCTATATGTGTATTCATAAGTCCCCTCTATTTTTCCCTCTCTCTTCTTCTCAGTCTCTTTATTCTCTTTTCTTTCTTTCTCTCCTTTTTAATTTTCCCCCTCCCCACCCCCTTTCTATTCTCTATTCTTCTCTTTCTTTCTTCTTCTCTTTTGCATAGCGACATTGCGTGTTTAAATCATTATATCGATATTTTCGCCTATGTTCACGCTTTGTCTATTTGGCAATCATTTAATAACATTATTTAATAACATTAAGTATCTTGCATACTATCTTACATATATTGTGACTATATCCCCCTTTTTTCCATGTGAACACTTTGTGTCCCATATTGCTGCTTCTCTGTTCCCTCTATCCATTTGCTGATTTTCCAGTTTCTTTCTTCTCTTCTTTTCCGTTTTCTCTTTACTTATACATCATATATGTTTGCTTTCTTTTACCTACCCCCTTGCTCTAAAATATATTCTGACATGAATAGGGTTAACTTTTATGTTCATGCTAATGTGTTGAAATGGGCGTTTGTTGTTTTTTCTTTGAAAGTGTTTTTAGCCAATTGAATCACTTCACACCTCCTTTTTAAACACTGCACAGGTATAGCACCTTAGGCTATGATTACGGCATTTCGCCGAAACATGTAAGCCACTGGTGCTACGCTCATCTCTCCACTTACTTTCTGGCTGATGTTGTGTCTGTGTGAGCTGTGTCTCACTTCAACTTTTAAAAGAATCGAATAAAAGAATTTGTTTTATTATAACCTGGGACTCCATCCTTCTTCTTCTGTTTGCAATTTATAGACATATCAGTACAAGTGGGACACATTCTAAGAGGGGGTTCCACAATGGCTTCTAAACAAATTGAGCAATGAGTTTCCTCAATGTCAGACATGTTGAACAGGCTAGTAATGAGACAAGCAAGCTTGGAAAACACTTTATTTAATGAAAAAAACACAATTTTCAAAAACGGTACTGTGTCTTTAAGAGAAAAAAAAGACATACACAAACTGCAAAAATGCTTAAAATTGCCTCAATTTTTCAGAAATGTTTAAAGTACACCCACTAAGTTATAGTAAGATTGCACCACAAATATCTAAGCAATATACCCCCAAATAAAAAAAACGGATTGACAAATGTCTAAAAACGGTAAAAAAAAACCTGTCAGCACCTTGCCACAGCTCTGCTGTGGCCCTACCTGGCCGTAGGGAACGATTCTTTGGGAATAAAGCTTTGATTGGGCCCCAGAAGAGTACCAGGACCTCTGGAGACTTGCTTGCTGCATCAACTAAGTGCGCAACTGAGGCGTAAAAATAGGCCCCGCCCCTCTCACTTGATGTTGCTGGGGCCTACACAAAAACTTTTTTTTGAAAGCCATGTGGGTTATAAAAACCCTTAAATAAGCCAAGTGTACCCTCAAACATATGTCCCATAAAACACAAACGTTTGCCCAATATATTATACACAAACTGAGTGCCCATAAGATTAGCCCTGTATGTAAGCTAGTAATGCCCCTTATATAACTAGGATTACTGCTTACCCTTCCCCTAATGGGGAAACTGTGAGCCAGTCTCTGCAGAAAAAATGACTTAACATACCTCATTGCTGTATAGCAAGAAACCGTTCCTCACACTGAAGTTTTCCTGTACTCCTCAGCTTCTGTGGGAACAGCAGTGGACCTTAGTTACAAATGCTAAGATCATCATCCTCCAGGCAGAAATCTTCATCTATGTCCTGCCTGAGAGTAAATAGTACAACACCGGTACCATTTAAAAACAACAAACACTTGATTGAAGTAAAATAAAAACTAACAGTTTAACACCTCTTCTCTTTACCCTGCCAGCTTAGAGCCAGCAAAGAGAATGACTGGGGGGTGGAGTTAAGGGGGGAGCTATATAGACAGCTCTGCTGTGGTTCTCTCTTTGCTACTTCCTGTTAGGAAGGACAATATCCCACAAGTAAAGATGAAACCGTGGACTCGGTACATCTTTCAAAAGAAAGAAAGATTTAAGTCCACTTGCATTATCAGGACACCAGGGTTGCCTGAGGATCATGGGACCTGTCACAATGGGAAACGCCTCAAATCTGGTCAAAAACCTTGTGATGTACGGACAAATCCCCAAGATGGAGGCACTGAAGATTTAGAAAGTCCGCCTCCAAATTGAGGACTCAATTCACTCACTGGTAAATTGAATGGGTGACATCATACTCTGATGGAACTCTGGCAACCTGATGATGCAAAATAGCTCCCTCATCCCCAGTCAACTGCCCGTTACTCCTTGATGATTGGCATAAGTTACTGGGTTGCCAACTTTTCTTTAAAAAAAAATAAAAATAAAAAAAAATAAGGGAGACATAGAAATTGACAAAACTTTACAATAGTCACTGAAAAATAGTAAATAATAATGTAACCACTCACACACAAGCACACACATACTTGCAGACAAATAACCCCCCAACAAAAAGATCAATCCAGCCTCAAAATTCCAGGCAATTCTCCTCTGAACAAGAGAAACGGCAATCCCAGATAATCATTTTGGCCTCCCTTTGGGCCTCATTAGTGAGGTGCAGCCAGGGTCATAATACAGTTCAAAAAGAACTACAAAAATAAGCCCCTGTATAATAAACTGATGATTCGGCCACCAAGACAGAGACTGACTTGTTTTGAGATTTAGATAAATCTCTAGAAACAGCAAAGTATATCCCTAGCACCATAGCTGAAGCATACAAAGCTTAAGAAGCCTCATGTAAAAATTAGCAAATAGAATAGTATCTGATGAATCAATTATGAGACCTAATACCTCCATGCAAAGAGTGACTGAGGAAAAATAATAGACAAAGTTTTGACAAGACAACTTCAACCTTCTAAATCTGTCAGGGAGATTATCATGAAAACTGAATCTATCTAAACTCCTAGAAAATATATTATTCTGCATCCTTATGATACCAGAACCAGGAATCTGAAATGGAGCAACTCCAAGTCTTCCAAAAGGAAAAATGTCCTGAAGGGGGACACACCATCATGCTAACAAGGAAGGGGACCTCTTTGTCCACTTAGTTTTAAACTAGAAGGAGCTGGGTCTTCATGAAGTCTTAGGGGATCCTGCAGCTTTAGTGGAGGAAGGGGCCTATTGAGATCTGGAGTGCAAAAATAAAACCATCTTGCCTTTTGAAGGGGTTATCAGCCATCAGTTCCATAGCAGAATGTATATAAAGTCTCTGAATTTAGGAGATAACACCTCCTTTGGGTCCAGACTGTGAGGTGGAAATACTGTGGCCACTAGGAGCAGAATGTAATACAAACAGCCCCTTGTCTAGGATCAGTGATATGCTAGTTTTCAAGTCATGACAATTTACAGCATTAGCCACTGTACCAATAAGTGGAATGGCTCGTAAACCCTTGGATGCATAGTCCTAGTCAACTTAACTGTGAGAAACATCCAAATACAAAATACCTTAACAATATGCAATACATGCAACATCAGAACTTTACTATAATTTTAAGAACAAAGTAAAAAAGAGGGGACAAGATAAGCCATTTAAATATTGTTGACATTTGTTTCAATGATCATGTCTAATGGATATAGTGAGAACTAAACACATTTAATTATACACCCAGTTTACCAAAATGATAGACTGATAGAGAAATACACTAGACCCATCTCAGTAAGAAGTTGCTGTGGGTAAAAATTAGGCTTCATCCTCATATACCTAAAACTGATTCAGCTACTAACTTTTACCTTAAAACTACCGAGATATTTTGTCACCCTGTTTATAAAACAAATATGTTTAACTTTCAGAAACCATCATTTGCTGTATCTGAAATCCAATAAGTTGATATAAGCATTCAAGAGCCTGTCACATACAAATAGAATAAAAAAAAACATTTTTTTAAGGACATAGACAAACCCAATAATAAAAATGAATTCCAATGAAATGAAAATTCCAATACCAGGACACAAAACTAACCTCATCAGGTCCTGGGCTGAATTCGTATCCAATAGCATAGCATTTGAAGCCAAAAAAACATGCCTTTTCATCTTTCACATAGTCTGATGCAGTTTCTAGAGAGAAAAGTGCTTCATTTCCTAAAAAGAAAAAGTATTTACAGCTTGTCAGCATCCTATAGTATTGCACACTGAATATGCCGAGACACTTGTATAACTAAGGTCCAAATCAAATAATAAATTAGGAATTACCTTTAAAAGGGATTTAAAAACAAAATTTATGGGCCTTGTGGGGACTCTTATTTTAACAAAACCAGAATACAGGCTTATTAAACATTAATGTCACTGCCCCTTTATATAGGACTGTTATACTGACCAGCAGCCAGGGCTATGGGAGATAATAAACAAGGAAAGGTCTTGCTTATTGCAAGGAAAAAACAAAACTGATGCTTACCTGATAAATTTCTTTCTTTCTTGACACGATGATTCCACGGATCATCTAATTACTATTGGGAATATCACTCCTGCCCAGCAGGAGGCGGCAAAGAGCACCACAGCAAAGCTGTTAAATATCACCTCCCTTCCCTCCAACCCCAGTCATTCGACCGAAGCAAAGGAGATAAAGGAAGAAACAAGGAGCAGAGGTGTCTGAAGTTTATAAAATACCAACAACCTGTCTAAAGAACAGGTGGGGCGTGGCCTCATTGTGTAAAGAAAAATTTATCAGGCAAGCAAAAATGTTGTTCTTTCTAACGACACAATGAGTTCACAGATCATCTAATTTCTATTGGGAATCAATACCCAAGCTAGAGTACACAGATGATAAGGGAGGGACAAGACGAGGAACATAAACGGAAGGCACCACTGCTTGAAGAACCTTTCTCCCCAAATAGGCCTCAGCCGAGGAAAAAGTGTCAAATTTATAAAATTTAGAAAAAGTGTGAAGAGAGGACCAAGTTGCAGCCTTGCAAATCTGTTCCACAGAAGCTTCATTTTTGAATTCCCAGGAAGAGGAAACAGCCCTCGTAGAATGAGCCGTAAATCGTTCAGGAAGTTGCTGTCCAGCAGTTTCATAGCCAAACTGAATGATAAACTTCAGCCACAAAGAAAGAGAAGAAGCCGTAGCTTTCTGCCCCTTATGTTTCCCAGAGAATACCACAAACAGAGCAGAAGACTGACGAAAATCCTTAGTCGCCTGCAAATAGAATTTTAATGCACACACCACGTCCAGATTATGCAGAAGCCGTTCCATCTGAGAAGAAGGATTAGGACACAAGGAAGGAACAATAATCTCCTGATTAATGTTCCGATCTGAAACTACTTTAGGGAGAAACCCTAACTTAGTGTGCAAAACTACCTTATCCGAATGAAAAATAAGGTAAGGAGATTAAAAATTTAATGCTGAGAGCTCTAACACTCTACGAGCAGATGAGATAGCAACAGGAAACAAAACTTTCCAAGGAAACAACTTAATATCTAAAGAATGCATAGGCTCAAACGGAACCCCTTGAAGAACCTTAAGCACTAAATTAAGACTAAAGGGAGGAGTAACTGGCTTGAACACAGGCCTGATCCTGACCAAGGCCTGACAAAATGATTGCACGTCTGGGACGTCCGCCAGACCATTTATGTAACAAAATAGACAAAGCAGATATTTGCCCATTTAGGGAACTTGCTGATAAACCCTTCTCCAAACCTTCTTGGAGAAAGGACAGAATTCGAGGAATCCGAACTCTACTCCAAGAGTAGCCCTTGGATTCACACCAAAATCAGATATTTACGCCATATCTTGTGGTAAATCTTTCTAGTCACAGGCTTACGAGCCTGAATCATGGTCTCAATGACAAATTCCGAAAATCCACGCTTGGATAAAATTAAGCGTTCAATCTCCAAGCAGTCAGCTTCAGAGAAACTAGATTTGGGTGAAGGAAGGGCCCTTGAAGTAGAAGGTCCTTCCTCAATGGAAGTCTCCAAGGTGGAAGAGATGACATGTACACCAGGTCTGCATACCAAATCCTGCGAGGCCACGCCGATGCAATGAGGATCACCGACGCCCTCTCCTGCTTGATTTGAGCAATGACCCGAGGTAGAAGAGCGAACGGAGGAAATAGGTATGCGAGACTGAAATTCCAAGGTACTGCCAGGGGGTCTATCAGTACAGCCTGAGGGTCCCTTAACCTCGACCCGCACCTCGGGAGCTTGGCATTCTGCCGAGATACCATAAGATCCAATTCCGGATGACCCCATTTGAGAATCAGACAGCAATTGTGAGTCTCCGCCCACTGAATTATCTTGGCTACCTCTGTCATGGCCAATGAACTCTGCGTTTCTCCCTGATGGTTGATGTAAGCCAGTGAAGTTATGTTGTCCGACTGGAATCTGATGAACCGGACCGAGGCTAACTGAGGCCAGGCCAGGAGAGCAATGAAGACTGTTTATGGGTAGAACAGACTCCGACCGAGTCCATGTTCCCTAAGCCTTTAGAGAGCCCCAGACTGCTCCCCATCCCAGAAGTCTGGCTTCTGTTGTCACAATCACCCAAGAGGGTCTGCGAAAGCAGGTTCCATGGAAGAGATGATCCTTAGACAACCACCAAAGAAGAGAATTTCTTGTCTACTGCTCCAGCTGTAATTGCGGAGACAGATCCACATAATCTCCATTCCACTGACTGAGCATGCTTAAATGCAGAAGTCTGAGGTGAAAACAAACGGGATGATGTCCATTGCCGCTACCATCAGACCGATTACCTCCATGCACTGAGCCACTGATTGGCGCTAGGCAAGAATCGAAAATCTTTGATTTCCTGACTTCTGTCACAAAAATCTTCATTGATAAGGAATCTATTATGGTACCCAAGGAAATAACCCTTGTATTTGGAACTAAGGAACTCTTTTCCAAATTTACCTTCCATCCGTGAGATCGCAGGAAAGATAACATTTCCATGTGGGATCTTGCTTGTTGAAAGGATGGCGCCTGAACCAGAATGTCATCCAGATAAGGCGCCACTGCAATGCCCAGCAAATGGAGCTCTTCCAACAGAGATCCCAGAACCTGTGAGAAAATTATGGGAGCTGTGGCAAGGCTGAATGGAAGAGCCACAAAATTAAAGTGTTTGCTAGAGATTCAATTTTTTTTTTTTAACATTTTGCGCTTGTCTTTAAATTTGTTTTTGTTGCTAGAAATGCAAACCTTAGAAACTTGTGATGGTACCTTTAGATGGGGACATGCAGGTACGCGTCCTTTAAATCCACTGTTGTCATAAATTGACCCTCTTGGACAAAAGGAAGATTCAAGATTGGTCTGAAGGTTCCCTCCTTTTTGGGAACCACAAACAGATTGGAATAGAACCCCAGACCACGTTCCTGTATCGGAACAGAAACAATTACTCCCAGGTCGGAGAGGTCCTGAACACAGTGTAAGAACACCTCTCTCTTTGTCTGGTTGGCAGATAATCTTGAAAGCAGAAACCTGTCCCTGGGAGGAAATGTATTGAACTCTAGTTTGTATCCCTGGAACACAATGTCCACTGCCCAGAGATCCTGAACATTTCAAACCCAAGCCTGAGAGGGGGAAAGTCTGCCTCACACAAGATCCGGTCCCAGATTGGGGGCAGGCCCTTCATGCTGTTTTTAAATCAATAGCAGGCTTCTTGGATTGTTTTCCCTTGTTCCAAGACTGATTGGGCCTCCAGGAAGGCTTGGACTGCTCCTGCTTGGAAGAGGGAGTGGAAAGATTTCCCTTGAAATTTCGAAAGGAACAAAAATTACTTTGACGTCCCTTTTGTTTATTTCTCCTATCCTGAGGGAGGAAATGGCCCTTTCCTCCCGTAATGTCAGAAATTATTTCCGTTAAACCCGGTCCAAACAAGGTCATTGCCTTGTAAGGAATCGCCAAAAGTTTAGACTTAGATGACACATCCGCAGACGAGATTTTAACCATAAAGCTCTGCGGGACAGAACGGCAAAACCAGAAATCTTAGCTCCCAGCTTAATAACCTGAAGGGAAGAAACCGTGATAAAGGAGATGGCCAACTTAAGGGCCTTTATCCTATCCTGGATTTCATTGAGGGGAGTGTCTGTCCAAATAGAATCAGACAATGCATCAAACCAGTATGATGCCGCGCTAGTGGGAGTAGCAATACAAACCGCGGGTTGCCATTGTAAACCCTGGTGTACATACATTTTCTTGAGTAACACCTCTAACTTCTTATCTATAGGATCCTTAAAAGAACAACTATTCTCTATGGGAATAATAGTTCTCTTGGCTGGCGTGGAAATTGCCTCTTGCACCTTGGGTACCGTCTGCCAAGACTCCTTGATGGAATCTGCTATAGGAAACATCTTTTTAAATATAGGGGATGGAGAAAAATGGATACCCGGTCTCTCTCATTCCTTAGCAATGATCTCTGTAGCCCTATCTGGTACAGGAAAAACTTCCACCATGGAAGGTGCATCAAAATATTTGTTTAGCTTACTGGATTTTTTAGGATTGACAATGACCGTGGTGTCGCTGTCATCCAGTGTAGCTAAAACCTCCTTGAGTAACAGACGGAGGTGTTCTAGTTTAAACCTGAAGGATACAACTTCAGTATCAGCAGGAGGAGTTACACTGTCCGAGTCGAAGATTTCACCCTCAGATGCTACCGAAGTATCCTCCTCCTCAGGCTTCTGAGAGGGGGCATTTGAAATAGCAACAACTGTGTCCATAACCTCACTTACCGATTGTTTACTTTTCCTCTTGGGCTTTCCCTGCAGCATGGGAAAAGCAGAAAACGCATCAGATACTGCAGAGGACATGAGACTAGCGATGTCTTGCAATGTAACTCCAGGCGGAGTTTGAGAGGAAGCGCAGGGCACTGCATGTGTGGGGGATAAAATTTGGGACACTTGAGGAAAAAGCTGCGGCATATATTGAACATAGTCACTAGACTCCTGAACAGCATCCGCCTTAGACAATGTTGGCTCAGGAAAAAGTCTATCCCTGTAATTTAAAGTTGAGGAGCATAAAGGGATAGTTGGTTCCACATTAGCATCAAAACATAAAGAACAAGTAATATTTCGGAGGGCCTCTTGGTCCATTCTGACTCACAATGGAACAATTATCAATAAAAAAACCTTAAATTTTAGATAAAAATTAAAACACAAAAACAGAATTTATGCTTACCTGATAAATTACTTTCTCCAATGGTGTGTCCGGTCCACGGCGTCATCCTTACTTGTGGGATATCTCTTCCCCAACAGGAAATGGCAAAGAGTCCCAGCAAAGCTGGCCATATAGTCCATCCTAGGCTCCGCCCACCCCAGTCATTCGACCGACGGACAGGAGGAAATATATATAGGAGAAACCATATGGTACCGTGGTGACTGTAGTTAGAGAAAATAATTCATCAAACCTGATTAAAAAACCAGGGCGGGCCGTGGACCGGACACACCATTGGAGAAAGTAATTTATCAGGTAAGCATAAATTCTGTTTTCTCCAACATTGGTGTGTCCGGTCCACGGCGTCATCCTTACTTGTTGGAACCAATACCAAAGCTTTAGGACACGGATGAAGGGAGGGAGCAAATCAGGTTAACTAAACGGAAGGCACCACAGCTTGCAAAACCTTTCTCCCAAAAATAGCCTCCGAAGAAGCAAAAGTATCAAATTTGTAAAATTTGGCAAAAGTGTGCAGTGAAGACCAAGTCGCTGCCTTACATATCTGGTCAACAGGAGCCTCGTTCTTGAAGGCCCATGTGGAAGCCACAGCCCTAGTGGAGTTAGCTGTGATTCTTTCAGGAGGCTGCCGTCCGGCAGTCTCATAAGCCAATCGGATGATGCTTTTAAGCCAAAAGGAAAGAGAGGTAGAAGTCGCTTTTTGACCTCTCCTTTTACCAGAATAAACAACAAACAAGGAAGATGTTTGTCTGAAATCTTTTGTAGCCTCTAAATAGAATTTTAGAGCACGGACTACGTCCAAATTGTGTAACAAACGTTCCTTCTTTGAAACTGGATTCGGACATAAAGAAGGTACAACTATCTCCTGGTTAATATTTTTGTTAGAAACAACCTTAGGAAGAAAACCAGGCTTAGTACGCAAAACCACCTTATCTGCATGGAACACCAGATAGGGCAGAGAACACTGCAGAGCAGATAACTCTGAAACTCTTCTAGCAGAAGAAATTGCAACCAAAAACAAAACTTTCCAAGATAGTAACTTAATATCTATGGAATGTAAAGGTTCAAACGGAACCCCTT
Organism: Bombina bombina; assembly: GCF_027579735.1. NCBI lineage: Eukaryota > Metazoa > Chordata > Amphibia > Anura > Bombinatoridae > Bombina > Bombina bombina. The sequence continues at coordinate 893,915,292 of NC_069501.1, read as the reverse complement.
GAAGAACTGAAAGAACTAGATTTAGACTCCAGGGAGGAGTCAAAGGTCTGTAAACAGGCTTGATCCTAACCAGAGCCTGAACAAATGCTTGAACATCTGGCACAGCTGCCAGTCTTTTGTGTAGTAAGACAGATAAAGCAGAGATCTGTCCCTTTAGAGAACTTGCAGATAATCCTTTCTCCAAACCTTCTTGTAGAAAGGAGAGAATCTTAGGAATTTTTATCTTATACCATGGGAATCCTTTGGATTCACACCAACAGATATATCTTTTCCATATTTTATGGTAAATCTTTCTAGTTACCGGTTTTCTGCCCTGAACCAGAGTATCTATCACAGAATCTGAAAACCCACGCTTCGATAGAATCAAGCGTTCAATCTCCAAGCCGTCAGCTGGAGGGAGACCAGATTTGGATGTTCGAATGGACCCTGAACAAGAAGGTCCTGTCTCAAAGGTAGCTTCCATGGTGGAACCGATGACATATTCACCAGGTCTGCATACCAAGTCCTGCGTGGCCACGCAGGAGCTATCAAGATCACCGAGGCCCTCTCCTGATTGATCCTGGCTACCAGCCTGGGAATGAGAGGAAACGGTGGAAATACATAAGCTAGGTTGAAGGTCCAAAGTGCTACTAGTGCATCTACTAGAGTCGCCTTGGGATCCCTGGATCTGGACCCGTAGCAAGGAACCTTGAAGTTCTGACGAGACGCCATCAGATCCATGTCTGGAATGCCCCATAATTGAGTTATTTGGGCAAAGATCTCCGGATGGAGTTCCCACTCCCCCGGATGGAATGTCTGACGACTCAGAAAATCCGCCTCCCAGTTCTCCACACCTGGGATGTGGATCGCAGACAGGTGGCAGGAGTGATCCTCCGCCCATTGAATTATTTTGGTCACTTCTTTCATCGCCAGGGAACTCCTTGTTCCCCCCTGATGATTGATATACGCAACGGTCGTCATGTTGTCTGATTGGAACCTTATGAATCTGGCCTTTGCTAGTTGAGGCCAAGCCCTGAGAGCATTGAATATCGCTCTCAGTTTCAGAATGTTTATCGGGAGAAGAGACTCCTCCCGAGACCATAGACCCTGAGCTTTCAGGGATTCCCAGACCGCGCCCCAGCCCACTAGACTGGCGTCGGTCGTGATGATGACCCACTCTGGTCTGCGGAAGCTCATTCCCTGGGACAGATGGTCCAGGGTCAGCCACCAACGGAGTGAATCTCTGGTCTTCTGATCTACTTGAATCATTGGAGACAAGTCTGTATAGTCCCCATTCCACTGTTTGAGCATGCACAGTTGTAATGGTCTTAGATGAATTTGTGCAAAAGGAACTATGTCCATTGCTGCAACCATCAACCCTACTACTTCCATGCACTGCGCTATGGAAGGACGAGGAACAGAATGAAGAACCTGACAAGAGCTTAGAAGTTTTGACTTTCTGACCTCTGTCAGAAAAATCCTCATTTCTAAGGAATCTATTATTGTTCTCAAGAAGGGAATTCTTGTTGACGGAGACAGATAACTTTTTTCTATGTTCACCTTCCATCCGTGTGATCTGAGAAAGGCCAGAACGATGTCTGAGCCTTTGCTTTTGACAGGGACGACGCTTGTATTAGAATGTCGTCCAAGTAAGGTACTACTGCAATCCCCCTCGGTCTTAGAACCGCTAGAAGGGACCCTAGTACCTTTGTGAAAATCCTTGGAGAAGTGGCTAACCCGAATGGGAGGGCCATAAACTGGTAATGCTTGTCCAGAAAAGCGAACCTTAGGAACTGATGATGTTCTTTGTGGATAGGAATATGTAGGTACGCATCCTTTAGATCCACGGTAGTCATAAATTGACTTTCCTGGATAGTGGGTAGAATCGTTCGAATGGTTTCCATCTTGAACGATGGTACCCTGAGAAATTTGTTTAGGATCTTCAAATCCAAAATTGGTCTGAAAGTTCCCTCTTTTTTGGGAACTACGAACAGATTGGAATAAAATCCCATTCCTTGTTCCTTTATTGGAACTGGGTGTATCACTCCCATCTTTAACAGGTCTTCTACACAATGTAAGAACGCCTGTCTCTTTATTTGGTTTGAGGATAAGTGAGACATGTGGAACCTTCCCCTTGGGGGTAGTTCCCTGAATTCCAGGAGATAACCTTGAGAAACTATTTCTAGCGCCCAGGGATCCTGAACATCTCTTGCCCAAGCCTGAGCAAAGAGAGAGAGTCTGCCCCCCACTAGATCCGGTCCCGGATCGGGGGCTACTCCTTCATGCTGTTTTGTTAGCAGCGGCAGGCTTCTTGGCCTGCTTACCCTTGTTCCAGCCTTGCATCGGTTTCCAGGCTGGTTTGGGTTGTGTGGCATTACCCTCTTGCTTAGAGGATGCAGAATTAGAGGCCGGTCCGTTCCTGAAATTGCGAAAGGAACGAAAATTAGACTTATTTTTGACCTTGAAAGGCCTATCTTGTGGAAGGGCGTGGCCCTTTCCCCCAGTGATGTCTGAAATAATCTCTTTCAATTCTGGTCCAAATAGAGTTTTACCTTTGAAAGGGATGTTAAGCAATTTTGTCTTGGATGACACATCCGCTGACCAAGACTTTAGCCAAAGCGCTCTGCGCGCCACAATAGCAAACCCTGAATTTTTCGCCGCTAATCTAGCTAATTGCAAAGCGGCATCTAAAATAAAAGAGTTAGCCAACTTAAGTGCGTGAACTCTGTCCATAACCTCCTCATATGGAGTCTCTCTACTAAGCGAGTTTTCTAGTTCCTTGAACCAGAACCACGCTGCTGTAGTGACAGGAACAATGCACGAAATGGGTTGTAGAAGGTAACCATGCTGTACAAAAATCTTTTTAAGCAAACCCTCCAATTTTTTATCCATAGGATCTTTGAAAGCACAACTATCTTCGATAGGAATAGTAGTGCGTTTGTTTAGAGTAGAAACTGCCCCCTCGACCTTAGGGACTGTCTGCCATAAGTCCTTTCTGGGGTTGACCATAGGAAATAATTTCTTAAATATAGGGGGGGGAACAAAAGGTATGCCGGGCTTTTCCCACTCTTTATTTACTATGTCCGCCACCCGCTTGGGTATAGGAAAAGCGTCGGGGTGCACCGGAACCTCTAGGAACTTGTCCATCTTGCATAATTTCTCTGGAATGACCAAGTTGTCACAATCATCCAGAGTAGATAACACCTCCTTAAGCAGTGCGCGGAGATGTTCTAATTTAAATTTAAATGTCACAACATCAGGTTCAGCTTGTTGAGAAATTTTTCCTGAATCTGAAATTTCTCCATCTGACAAAACCTCCCTCATGGCCCCTTCAGATTGGTGTGAGGGTATGACAGAACAATTATCATCAGCGCCCTCCTGCTCTTCAGTGTTTAAAACAGAGCAATCGCGCTTTCTCTGATAACAAAGTCCAGAAAGGGAACAGCACATGGGAGTAAAGAATGTGCACGGTAGACCTAGGGCGCTGCCAAGCCCTAATACACATGAACAAAGATAAGCAGGGTCTCCAGCACTTTATCAAACAGACTTTATTTGAACACAAATAGCGACGTTTCGGTGTCACAGCACCTTATTCATGCTTGGCGCTTTCTCTGATAAGTAGGCATTTTGGATAAAATATTTGCTATGGAGTTATCCATTACAGCCGTTAATTGTTGCATGGTAATAAGCATTGGCGCACTAGATGTACTAGGGACCTCCTGTGTGGGCAAAACTGGTGTAGACACAGTAGGAGATGATGTAGTATCATGTTTACTCCAATCATCTGAGGAATCATCTTGGGCAATTTCATTATCTGTGGCAGTACTGTCCTTACTTTGTTTGGACGCTATGGCACAATTATCACATAAATTTAAATGGGGAGACACATTGGCTTTCATACTTATCCGAAGGCACAGACATGTTAAACAGGCTTAAACTTGTCAACAAAGCACAAAAAACGTTTTAAAACAAAACCGTTACTGTCTCTTTAAATTTTAAACAGAAAACACTTTATTACTGAATATGTGAAAAAGTATGAAGGAATTGTTCAAAATTTCACCACAGTGTCTTAAAGCATTAAGAGTATTGCACACCAAATTTCAGAGCTTTAACCCTTAAAATAACGGAACCGGAGCCGTTTACAAATTTAACCCCTATACAGTCCCAGCTATAGCCTTTGCTGAGACCCAACCAAGCCCAGAGGGGAATACGATACCAATTGACGCCTTCTAGAAGCTTTTCCAGCAAATTTCAGATCCTCACACATGCATCTGCATGCCCTGCTCTCAAAAAACAACTGCGCAGTAATGGTGCGAAAATGAGGCTCAGTCTACAACTAGGAAGGCCCCCTGACTGGAAAATGGTGTCTAACATAGTGCCTGCCGTTTAATAAACGTTCCCCAAGTTTATAAATGCGAATTGTCAGCATAAATATGAATAAAATGCCCAAATAAAGCAATCGATTTAGCCCATAAAAATGTCTACCAGTTTTTTAGCCCATATTAAGCCCTTTATTCTGTTTGTTTGACTAAGAAAATGGCTTACCGGTCCCCATGAGGGGAAATGACAGCCTTCCAGCATTACATGGTCTTGTTAGAAATATGGCTAGTCATACCTTAAGCAGAAAAGTCTGCTAACTGTTTCCCCCAACTGAAGTTACTTCATCTCAACAGTCCTACGTGGAAACAGCAATCGATTTTAAAATAACAAACACTTGATAGAAGAATAAAAACTACATTTAAACACCAAAAAACTCTGTGCAACGGCAAAGAGAATGACTGGGGTGGGCGGAGCCTAGGAGGGACTATATGGCCAGCTTTGCTGGGACTCTTTGCTATTTCCTGTTGGGGAAGAGATATCCCACAAGTAAAGATGACGCGTGGACCGGACACACCAATGTTGGAGAAAAAACGTTACTGTCTCTTTAAATTTTAAAACGTAACTTTTTTTATTTTTTGCAGTAAGGAAATAAATAGTGTTACACAAGCACTACTGACAACCTCTACACCTCAGCTTAGCTGAGGTGCCTACCTGCACTGCTGACACCTGATAGTATTCCCAGTAGAAGATGCGGAACTCGACTTGCAGCACAATGAAAAGCTGTCCGGTCTAATAACGCAGCATTAAGCCATTATTATGTGCTTTCCTGACTGACCTATGTCACCCCTCCGGTCACAGGAAGAGAAGGGGAAAACGGCATGCAACAGCAAATTGCCGCCTCAGTTAGCGTCTAAAAAATTAACCTCCCGGTCGGCATATCTTAAAGTCAAGCCGCCGGTAGAAGTGAACACCACATTAAAAATGAGTATTATTTAACCTCCTCAGCCCCGGTGCCTGCCATAACGATACTGGCTTCTTTATATGTTCCCCCAAGCATATAGGAGAAATGTGTGTATCCCAGTATTTAGTGAATAAAGTTCACTAACTTTACCACTTCCTTGCTCTAACGTAGGCAAAGAGAATGACTGGGGTTGTGATCTTTGCCGCCTTCTGCTGGGCAGGAGTGATATTCCCAATAGTAATTAGATGATTCGTGGACTCATCGTGTCATTAGAAAGAAATATGTCTGATATTCTGTCAAAGCTGCAGTATATTGTTAGAAATGGGGGTATTGCAAAGTTAAGGAATTTATAGAATTATAAATAATATGAACAGACATAGATCATTGATTCAGTAGTCACTCCCAGCTATTTTTTTGTCTTTTTGTTATGTGTACAACATGTAATGTAACTACTCTATATAACCTCTCATACATAATGAGACACGCACCATTGATAACAACAAGGTTACAAAAACAAACTGTAATTTTGATTTGCAGGGTTAGTATGGGAACAGCTGAGTTAGAAGTTTAATTATAACAATTGATTTATTCTATTTTTCATGTTAAATTAACATCTCAAGGAGCAATGTATTGTTATGGCGTCCGGATTTGGCACTAGCATCTGTGTAACTCGTGGAATTTATGTTTTAAAACTAATCTTCTTACAGATGCTATTTTTCTTTGTATGGTTTATTTAATTATTTTATATAACCCCTGGATGGACAGCTCAAAATGGTCCAAGAGTGACCTATATCGATTTTACAAGGGGCAAGAAAAAGAGGACTATTACTGTTTAAATATTTTCTAGAACAAACATGTTGTGAAGATTTGATATCCTGTTCATTCATGTATTATGTGTGAAATTAGTCCTCAATAAAAAAAAAAAAATATGCTTACCTGAAAGTCCGCAAAGTCATTCCAATTACTAGTGGGATATTCAAATCCTGGCCAGCAGGAGGAGGCAAAGAGCACCCCAGCAAAGCTGTTAAGTGTAACTTCCCTTACCCACAATCCCCAGTCATTCAACCGAAGGAAAATGGAAAAAAAAGAAAACACAAGGGTGAAAAAGGTGTCTGAGTTTTACTCCAAAAAAACTGCTGAATTATAAATAAAAAGAGGGCGGGGTCGTGGACTCTCCATGTCCGGAAATAAATCAATTTTGCTTTCTTTCCAAAGACATGGAGAGTCCACGACGTCATTTCAATTACTAGTAGGATTCAATACCCAAGCTAGAGAACACGGAATTAATAGGGAAGGAGAAAAAGGCAGGATGACCTAAACAGAAGGCACCGCCGATTGAAGAACCTGTCTCCCAAAAGAAACCTCAGCCAAGGCAAAAGTATCAAATTTGAAGAATTTAAAAAAACAAAATTTATGTAACAATTTACCTGATAAATTCATTTCTTTCATATTGGCAAGAGTCCATGAGCTAGTGACATATGGGATATACAATCCTACGAGGAGGGGCAAAGCTTTCCAAACCTCAAAATGCCTATAAATACACCCCTCACCACACCCACAATTCAGTTTAACGAATAGCCAAGCAGTGGGGTGATAAAGAAAGGAGTAAAAAGCATCAACAAAGAAATTTGGAAATAATTGTGCTTTATACAAAAAAATCATAACCACCAAAAAAAGGGTGGGCCTCATGGACTCTTGCCAATATGAAAGAAATGAATTTATCAGGTAAGTTCTTGCATAAATTATGTTTTTCATGTAATTGGCAAGAGTCCATGAGCTAGTGACGTATGGGATATCAAATACCCAAGATGTGGAACTCCACGCAAGAGTCACTAGAGAGGGAGGGATAAAAAATAAAATACAGCTATTTTCCGCTGAAAAAATAATCCACAACCCAAAGTATAAGTTTATTCTTTAGTGATAAAAAAAACTTAAAACATCAGCAGAAGAATCAAACTGAAACAGCTGCCTGAAGAACTTTTCTACCAAAAACTGCTTCTGAAGAAGCAAATACATCAAAATGGTAGAATTTAGTAAATGTATGCAAAGAGGACCAAGTTGCTGCTTTGCCAATCTGATCAACAGAAGCTTAATTCTTAAAAGCCCACGAAGTGGAGACTGACCTAGTAGAATGAGCTGTAATTCTCTGAGGCGGGATCTTACCCGACTCCAAATAAGCTTGACGAATCAAAAGCTTTAACCAAGAAGCCAAGGAAATAGCAGAAGCTTTCTGACCTTTCCTAGGACCAGAAAATAAAACGAATAGACTAGAAGTCTTTCGGAAATCTTTAGTAGCTTCAACATAATATTTCAAAGCTCTTACCACATCCAAAGAATGTAAGGATCTTTCCAAAGAATTCATTGGATTAGGACACAAGGAAGGGACAACAATTTGTCTACTAATGTTGTTAGAATTCACAACCTTAGGTAAAAATTGAAAAGAAGTCCACAAAACCGCCTTATCCTGATGAAAAAATCAGAAAAGGAGATTCACTAGAAAGAGCAGATAGCACAGAAACTCTTCTAGCAGAAGAGATAGCCAAAAATAACAACACTTTCCAAGAAAGTAGTTTAACGCCCAAAGAATGCATAGGCTCAAATGGAGGAGCCTGTAACGCCTTCAAAACCAAATTGAGACTCCAAGGAGGAGAAATTGATTTAATGGCTTAATACGAACTAAAGCCTGTACAAAAACATAATTTATGCTTACCTGATAAATTCCTTTCTCCTGTAGTGTAGTCAGTCCACGGGTCATCCATTACTTATGGAATATTTCTCTTCCCAACAGGAAACTGCAAGAGAATTACCCAGCAGAGCTTGCTATATAGCTCCTCCCCTCACCTATCATAGTCAGTCATTCGACCAAAGCAGACGAGAAAGGAGGAACCATAGGGTACAGTGGTGACTGGAGTTTAATTAAAATTTAGACCTGCCGTAAAAACAGGGCGGGCCGTGGACTGACTACACTACAGGAGAAAGGAATTTATCAGGTAAGCATAAATTATGTTTTCTCCTGTTAAGAGTAGTCAGTCCACGGGTCATCCATTACTTATGGAATACCAATACCAAAGCTAAAGTACACGGATGAAGGGAGGGACAAGGCAGGAACATTAAACAGAAGGAACCACTGCCTGAAGTACCTTTCTCCCAAAAATAGCCTCCGACGAAGCAAAAGTGTCAAATTTGTAAAATTTTGAAAAAGTGTGAAGCGAAGACCAAGTCGCAGCCTTGCAAATCTGTTCAACAGAGGCCTCATTTTTAAAGGCCCAGGTGGAAGCCACAGCTCTAGTAGAATGAGCTGTAATCCTTTCAGGAGGCTGCTGTCCAGCAGTCTCGTAGGCTAAGCGTATTATGCTACGAAGCCAAAAAGAGAGAGAGGTAGCCGAAGCCTTTTGACCTCTCCTCTGTCCAGAGTAAATGACAAACAGGGAAGAAGTTTGACGAAAATCCTTAGTTGCCTGCAAATAGAATTTCAGGGCACGGACTACGTCCAGATTATGCAAAAGTCGTTCCTTCTTTGAAGAAGGGTTAGGACACAGAGATGGAACAACAATCTCTTGATTGATATTCCTGTTAGTAACTACCTTAGGTAAGAACCCAGGTTTAGTACGCAGGACTACCTTGTCTGAATGAAAAATCAGATAAGGAGAATCACATCGTAAGGCAGATAACTCAGAGACTCTTCGAGCCGAGGAAATAGCCATCAAAAACAGAACTTTCCAAGATAACAACTTGATATCAATGGAATGAAGGGGTTCAAATGGAACGCCTTGAAGAACATTAAGAACTAAGTTTAAGCTCCACGGCGGAGCAACAGACTTAAACACAGGCTTAATCCTAGTTAAAGCCTGACAGAAAGCCTGAACGTCTGGAACTTCAGCCAGACGTTTGTGTAGAAGAATAGATAGAGCAGAAATCTGTCCCTTTAACGAACTAGTAGATAAGCCCTTTTCTAAACCCTCTTATAGAAAGGACAATATCCTAGGAATCCTAACCTTACTCCATGAGTAACTCTTGGATTCGCACCAACGTAAATATGTACGCCATATTTTATGGTAAATTTTTCTGGTAACAGGCTTCCTAGCCTGTATTAAGGTATCAATAACCGCCTCCGAGAAACCACGCTTTGATAGAGTCAAGCGTTCAATCTCCATGCAGTCAGCCTCAGAGAAATTAGATTTGGATGTTTGAAAGGACCCTGAATTAGAAGGTCCTGTCTCAGAGGCAGAGACCACGGTGGACAGGACGACATGTCCACTAGGTCTGCATACCAGGTCCTGCGTGGCCACGCAGGCGCTATCAGAATCACCAAAGCTCTCTCCTGTTTGATCTTGGCAATCAAACGAGGAAGCATTGGGAATGGTGGAAACACATAAGCCATGTTGAAGACCCAAGGGGCTGTCAGAGCATCTATCAGCACCGCTCCCGGGTCCCTGGACCTGGATCCGTAACAAGGAAGCTTGGCGTTCTGACGAGACGCCATGAGATCCAGATCTGTTTTGCCCCAACGACGAATCAGTTGAGCAAAGACCTCCGGATGGAGCTCCCACTCTCCCGGATGAAAAGACTGGCGACTTAGAAAATCCGCCTCCCAGTTCTCCACGCCTGGGATGTAGATCGCTGACAGGTGGCAAGATTGAGACTCTGCCCAGTGAATTATCTTTGAGACTTCCAACATCGCTAGGGAACTTCTGGTTCCCGCTTGATGGTTGATGTAAGCCAGTCGTGATGTTGTCCGACTGAAATCTGATGAACCTCAGAGTTGCTAACTGAGGCCAAGCTAGGAGAGCATTGAATATTGCTCTTAACTCCAGAATATTTATTGGGAGGAGTTTCTCCTCCTGAGTCCATAATCCCTGAGCTTTCAGGGAATTCCAGACTGCTCCCCAGCCTAGAAGGCTGGCGTCTGTTGTTACAATCGTCCAATCTGGCCTGCGAAAGGTCATCCCCTTGGACAGATGTGGCCGAGAGAGCCACCATAGAAGAGAATCTCTGGTCCTTTGATCCAGATTTAGTAGGGGGGACAAATCTGAGTAATCCCCGTTCCACTGACTTAACATGCACAATTGCAGCGGTCTGAGATGCAGGCGCGCAAATGGTACTATGTCCATTGCCGCTACCATTAAGCCGATTACTTCCATGCACTGAGCTACTGACGGATGTGGAATGGAGTGAAGGACACGGCAAGCATTTAGAAGTTTTAATAACCTGGCCTCTGTCAGGTAAATTTTCATCTCTACAGAATCTATAAGAGTCCCTAGAAAGGGAACTCTTGTAAGTGGTAATAGAGAACTCTTTTCCACGTTAACCTTCCACCCATGCGACCTCAGAAATGCCAGAACTATCTCTGTATGAGACTTGGCAGTTTGAAAACTTGACGCTTGTATCAGAATGTTTTCTAGGTACGGAGTCACCGCTATGCTTCGCGGTCTTAGTACCGCCAGAAGTGATCCTTGTGAATCGGTATGTGAAGGTAAGCATCCTTTAAGTCCACCGTGGTCATGTACTGACCCTCTTGGATCATGGGAAGGATGGTTCGAATAGTTTCCATTTTGAATGATGGAACTCTTAGAAATTTGATTAGGATTTTTAAGTCCAAGATTGGTCTGAAGGTTCCCTCTTTTTTGGGAACCACAAGTAGATTTGAATAGAATCCCTGCCCGTGTTCCGTCCGCGGAACTGGGTGGATTACCCCCATTAGTAAGAGGTCTTGTACACAGCGTAGAAACGCCTCTTTCTTTGTTTGGTTTGCTGATAACCTTGAAAGATGAAATCTCCCCCGTGGAGGAGAAGTTTTGAAGTCCAGGAGATATCCCTGAGATATGATCTCCAACGCCCAGGGATCCTGGACATCTCTTGCCCAAGCCTGGGCGAAGAGAGAAAGTCTGCCCCCCACTAGATCCGTTTCCGGATATGGGGCCCTCTCTTCATGCTGTCTTGGGGGCAGCAGCAGGTTTCTTGGCCTGCTTGCCCCTGTTCCAGGACTGGTTAACTTTCCAGCCCTGCCTGTAACGAGCAACAGCTCCTTCCTGTTTTGGAGCGGAGTAAGTTGATGCTGCTCCTGCCTTGAAGTTACGAAAGGCACGAAAATTAGACTGTTTGGCCTTTGATTTGGCCCTGTCCTGAGGTAGAGCATGGCCCTTACCTCCCGTAATGTCAGCAATAATTTCTTTCAAGCCGGGCCCGAATAAGGTCTGCCCTTTGAAAGGAATATTAAGCAATTTGGATTTAGAAGTCACGTCAGCTGACCAGGATTTAAGCCACAGCGTTCTGCGCGCTTGAATGGCGAATCCGGAGTTCTTAGCCGTAAGTTTGGTTAAGTGTACGACGGCATCAGAAACAAATGAGTTAGCTAGCTTAAGGGTTTTAAGCTTGTTCATAATTTCATCCAATGGAGCTGTGCGAATGGTCTCTTCCAGAGACTCAAACCAGAATGCCGCCGCAGCAGTAACAGGCGCAATGCATGCAAGGGGTTGTAATATAAAACCTTGTTGAACAAACATTTTCTTAAGGTAACCCTCTAACTTTTTATCCATTGGATCTGAAAAAGCACAGCTATCCTCCACCGGTATAGTGGTGCGCTTAGCCAAAGTAGAAACTGCTCCCTCCACCTTAGGGACCGTCTGCCATAAGTCCCGTGTGGTGGCGTCTATAGGAAACATTTTTCTAAATATAGGAGGTGGTGAAAAGGGCACACCGGGTCTATCCCACTCCTTGTTAACAATTTCTGTAAGCCTTTTAGGTATAGGAAAAGCGTCAGTACACACCGGTACCGCAAAATATTTATCCAGCCTACATACTTTCTCTGGAATTGCAACTGTGTTACAATCATTCAGAGCCGCTAATACCTCCCCTAGCAATACGCGGAGGTTCTCAAGCTTAAATCTAAAATTTGAAATTTCTGAATCCAGTTTACCCGGATCAGACCCGTCACCCACAGAATGAAGCTCTCAGTCCTCATGTTCTGCAAATTGTGACGCAGTATCAGACATGGCTCTTCCATTATCAGCGCGCTCTGTTCTAACTCCAGAGTGATCGCGCTTACCTCTTAATTCTGGCAATTTAGACAGTACTTCTGTCATAACAGTAGCCATGTCTTGCAAAGTGATTTGTATGGGCCGCCCTGATGTACTTGGCGCCACAATATCACGCACCTCCTGAGCGGGAGGCGAAGGTACTGACACGTGAGGAGAGTTAGTCGGCATAACTTCCCCCTCGTTGTCTGGTGATAATTTCTTAACATATAAAGTTTGACTTTTATTTAAAGTGACATCTATACATTGAGTGCACAAATTTCTATTGGGCTCCACATTGGCCTTTAAACATAGTGAACAAAGAGATTCATCTGAGTCAGACATGTTTAAACAAACTAGCAATGAGACTAGCAAACTTGGAAATACTTTTCAAAATTAATTTACAAGCAATATAAAAAACGTTACTGTGCCTTTAAGAAGCACAGAAAAACTAACACAGTTGAAATAACAATGATCAAAAATAGTTATAGCAACCAAATTTTCACAGTAAATGTATTAAGTTAGCAAAGGATTGCACCCACCAGCAAATGGATGATTAACCCCTTAGTACCCAAAAACGGATAACAATTATATAATTAACGTTTTTCTCACAGTCAAATACACTGTCACAGGACTACTGTGACTGATTACCTCCCTCAAAATGGATTTTGAAGACCCCTGAGCTCTCTAGAGACGATCTGGATCATGGAGGATGAAGTAGACAGATTGTGACTGAATTTTTACTATGTAAAAAAGCGCTAAAATAGGCCCCTCCCACTCATATTACAACAGTGGGGAAGCTCAGAAACTGTTTCTATGCAGAAAACAAAAATGGCCATGTGGTAAAAATCATGCCCTAATAAGTTTTATCACCAAGTACCTCACAAAAACGATTAACAAGCCAGTAAAACGTTTTAAACATACATTTAAAAGTTATGTATTATTATTTACAAGCCTGCTACCAGTCGCTTTTACTGCAGTTAAGGCTCATACATTATTTCAGTATTTACAATATTTTCAGAGTCAATTCCATTCCTTAGAAAATACATTCAGTGCACACACACACACACATCAACCTGATACCAGTCGCTATCGCTGCATTTAAGGCTGAACTTACTTTACAATGGTATCAGCAGTATTTTCTCAGTCAATTCCATTCCTTAGAAAATAAATTACTGCGCATACCTCATTTGTTGCAGGGGAGCCCTGCATGCTATTCCCCTTCTCTGAAAGTACCTCACGCCTCAGATGAGAAACAGCCAGTGGATCTTAGTTACGTCTGCTAAGACCATAGAAAGAAACCCAGGCAGATTCTTCTTCTAATGCTGCCTGAGAATAAACAGCACACTCCGGTGCCATTTAAAAATAACAAACTTTTGATTGTAGAAATAAACTAAGTTAAAAAAAACACCACAGATCTCTCACAGCTTCCTACTAGTTAGGCTGCAAGAGAATGACTGACTATGATAGGTGAGGGGAGGAGCTATATAGCAAGCTCTGCTGGGTAATTCTCTTGCAGTTTCCTGTTGGGAAGAGAAATATTCCATAAGTAATGGATGACCCGTGGACTGACTACACTTAACAGGAGAAACAGTGAATATCAGGAAGTTTAGTAATCTTTCTGTGAAATAAAACTGAAAGAGCAGAGATTTGTCTCTTCAAGGAACTTGCAGACAAATCTTTATCCAAACCATCCTGAAGAAACTGTAAAATTCTAGGAATTCTAAAAGAATGCCAAGACAATTTATGAGAACACTACCATGAAATGTAAGTCTTCCAAACTCAATAGTAAATCTTCCTGGAAACAGATTTACGAGCTTGTAACATAGTATTAATCACTGAATCAGAGAAACCTCTATGACTTAGTACTAAGCGTTCAATTTCCATACCTTCAAATTTAATGATTTGAGATCCTGATGGAAAAATGGACCTTGAGACAGAAGGTCTGGCCTTAACGGAAGTGGCCAAGGTTGGCAACTGGACATCCGAACAAGATCTGCATACCAAAACCTGTGTGGCCATGCTGGAGCCACCAGCAACACAAACGATTGTTCCATGATGATTTTGGAAATCACTCTTGGAAGAAGAACTAGAGGCTGGATGCAGGATGATAATTCCATGGAATGGTTAGCGCATCCACTGCTTCCGCCTAAACATCCCTGAACCTGGACAGGTATCTGGGAAGTTTCTTGTTTAGGTGAGAGGCCATCAGATCTATCACTGGAAGACCCCACATCTGAACAATCTGAGAAAACACCTCTAGATGGAGAGACCACTCTCCTGGATGTAAAGTCTGACGACTGAGATAATCCGCTTCCCAATTGTCAATACCTGGGATATGCACCGCAGAGATTAGACAGGAGCTGGATTCCGGCCAAGATACTTCTTTTATGGCTTGAGGACTGAGAGTCCCACCTTGATGATTGACATATGCCACAGTTGTGATATTGTCTGTCTGGAAGCAAATGAACGGTTCTGTCTTCAACGGAGGCCAAAACTGAAGAGCTCTGGAAATTGCACGGAGTTCTAAAATATTGATTGGTAATCTCGCCTCTTGAGATTTCCAAACCCCTTGAGCAGTCAGAGATCCCCAAACAGCTCCCCAAACTGAAAGACTTGCATCTGTAGTTATCACAGTCCAGGTTGGTCGAACAAAAGAAGCCCCTTGAACTAAACGTTGGTGATTTAACCACCACGTCAGAGAGCGTCGTACATTGGGATTTAAGGATATTAATTGTGATATCTTTGTATAAGCCCTGCACCATTGATTTAGCATACAAAGCTGGAGAGGTCTCATATGAAAACGAGCAAAAGGAATCGCGTCCGATGCTGCAGTCATGAGGCCTAAAACATCCTGGAGTCCTGGACACTGAATCTATCTGGAAACCTAAAAAGGTGACCCTTGTCTGAGGAATCAAAGAACTTTTTGGTAAATTGATCCTCCAACCATGTTTTCGAAGAAACAACACTAGTTGATTTGTGTGAGATTCTGCAGAACGTAAAGACTGAGCAAGTACCAAGATATCGTCCAAATAAGGAAACAACGCAATACCCTGTTCTCTGATTACAGAGAGTAGGACACATAGAACCTTTGAAAAGATTATTGGAGCTGTTGCTAGGCCAAATGGAAGAGCAACAAATTGGTAATGCTTATCTAGAAAAGAGAATCTAAGGAACTGATAATGTTCTGGATGAATCGGAATATGAAGGTATGCATCCTGCAAGTGTATTGTAGACATATAATGTCATTGCTGAACAAAAGGCAGAATAGTGCTTATAGTCACCATCTTGAAAGTTGGTACTCATACATAACGATTCAAAATTTTCAGATCCAGAACTGGCCTGAATGAATTTTCCTTCTTTGGGACAATGAATAGATTTGAATAAGACCCCAGACCTTGTTCCTGAAAAGGAACTGGCATGATTACCCCTGAAGACTCAAAGTCCGAAACACACTTCAGGAAAGCCTCAGTTTTTACTGGATTTGCTGGGATACGTGAGAGAAAAAATCTTCTCACAGGAGGTCTTACTCTGAATCCTATCTGATACCCTTGAGAGACAATGCTCTGAATCCATTGATTTTGGACAGAATTTATCCAAAAATCCTTGAAAATCCTTAATCTGCCCCCCACCAGCTGAGCTGGAATGAGGGCCGCACCTTCATGCGGATTTAGGGGCTGACTTTGGTTTCTTAAATGGCTTGGATTTATTCCAATTTGAGGAAGGCTTCCAATTGGAAACAGATTCCTTGGGGGAAGGATTAGATTTCTGTTCCTTATTCTGACGAAAGGAACGAAAACGGTTAGAAGCCTTAGATTTACCCTTAGGTTTTTTATCCTGAGGCAAAAAAACTCCCTTTCCCCCACTAATAGTTGAAATAATAGAATCCAGCTGAGAGCCAAATAAATTATTACCTTGGAAAGAAAGAAATAGTAATCTAGACTTAGATGTCATATCAGCCTTCCAAGATTTAAGCCACAAAGCTCTTCTAGCTAATATAGCTAAAGACATGGATCTAACATTAATTTTGATAATATAAAAAATGGCATCACAAATAAAATGATTAGCATATTGCAGTAAGCAAATAATGCTAGATACATCAGAATCCAATTCTTGTTGCACTAAATTCTCCAACCAGAAAGTTGATGAAGTCGCAACATCAGCTAAAGAAATTGCAGGTCTGAGAAGATGACCTGAATATAAATAGGCTTTCCTTAGATAAGATCCAAGCTCCTTATCTAAAGGATCCTTAAAGGAAGTACTATCTTCCATAGGAATAGTGGTACGTTTAGCAAGAGTAGAAATAGCCCCATCAACTTTGGGGATTTTTTCCCAAAACTCTATAGAATTTGCTGGTAAAGGATACAATTTTTTAAACCTTGAAGAAGGAATAAAAGAAGTACCTGGCTTATTCCATTCCTTAGAAATCATATCAGAAATTGCCTCAGGAATAGGAAAAACCCCTGGAGAAACCACAGGAGGTTTAAAAATAGCATTTAAACGTTTATTAGACTGAACGTCAAGAGGACTGGTTACCTCAATATCTAAAGTAATTAACACTTCTTTTAATAAAGAACGCATATACTCTATTTTAAATAAATAAGTAGATTTGTCAATGTCAATGTCTGAGGAAGGATCTTCTGTATCAGATAGATCCTCATCAGAGGATGATAAATTATGTTGTTGGTCATTTAAAATTTCATCAACTGAATGAGAAGTTTTAAAAGACCTTTTACGTTTATTAGAAGGTGGAAATGCAAACAAAGCCTTCTGAATAGAATCAGTAACAAATTCTTTAAAATTCATAGGTATATCATGTACATTAGAAGTTGAAGGAACTGCAACTGGCAATGTACTATTACTGATGGACAAACTATCTGCATGTAAAAGTTTAGCATGACAACTATTACAAATGACATTCAGAGAAATAATTTCCACAATCTTACAACAAATGCACTTAGCTTTGGTAGAACCAATGTCAGGCAGCAAAGTTCCAGCAGATACTTCTGAGGCAGGATAAGATTGAGACATCTTGCAAAATGTAAAAGAAAAAACAACATATAAAGCAAAATTATCAATTTCCTTATATGACAGTTTCAGGAATGGGAAAAAAATGCAAATAGCATAGCCCTCTGATAGAGAAAAAGGCAAGAGGCAAACATCAATGGGGTATTAAAATAATGAAAAAGTTTGGCGCCAAGTATGACGCACAACGTAACTGAACATTTTTTGGCGCCAACAATAACTGGAAATGACACACTTGCGTCACTAACGCCGCAACCGTGTGTAAGGCTTCGGCGTCAACTACGACGCTGGGAATGACGATGTTGCGTCAGACGTATTTTTCGCACCAAAAAATTCTTGCGCCAAAAATGACGCAATAAAGTCTAGCATTTGGCGCACCCGCGGGCCTAATACCGCCCGCAATTTGCAAGGAAAAAGTAGCCAATTTAGAAAAAAAAAGACTAAACCCCAGGTAAGAAAAACATTTCTTAAAATGTTTATTTTCCCCAAATATGAAACTGACAGTCTGCAGAAGGAAATGCATGAACCTGACTGATAAGTACAATACATATATTTAGAACTTTTTTTAAATGCATAAAGTGCCAAACAATAGCTGGGGTGCCTTAAGTAACAAAAAACATACTTACCAAAAGACACCCATCCACATATAGCAGATAGCCAAACCAGTACTGAAACAGTTATTAGTAGAGATAATGGTAAATTGAGAGTATATTGTCGATCTGAAAAGGGAGGTAAGTAGATGAATCTCTACGACCGATAACAGAAAACCTATTAAATAGACCCCCGTTAGGGAAATCATCGTATTCAATAAGTGATACTCCCTTCACGTCCCTCTGACATTCGCTGTACTCAGAGGAATTGGGCTTCAACAATGCTGAGAAGCGCATATCAACGTAGAAATCTTAGCACAAACTTACTTCACCACCTCCATAGGTGGCAAAGTTTGTAAAACTGAATTGTAGGTGTGGTGAGGGCTGTATTTATAGGCATTTTGAGGTTTGGGAAACTTTGCCCCTCCTGGTAGGATTGTATATCCCATACGTCACTAGCTCATGGACTCTTGCCAATTACATGAAAGAAAAGTATGCAGAGAGGACCATGTAGCCGCCTTGCAAATCTGTTCCACAGAAGCTACATTTTTTAAAGCCCTAGAAGAGGAGACAGCCCTAGTGGAATGAGCCGTAATTCACTAAGTAGGCTGCTGTCCAGCAGTCTCATAAGCTAAACGTATCAAACTTCTCAACCAAAGACACAGAGTAGTAGAAGCGGCCTTCTGACCCTTACGTTTTCCAGAGAAAACAACAAACAGGGCAGAAGATTGCCGAAAATCTTTAGTAGCTTGTAAGTAAAACTTTAGAACTTGCACAACATCCAAGTTATGCAAAAGACATTCCTTATGAGAAGAAGGATTAGGACAAAAAGGAACAACAATTTCCTGATTAATGTTTCGATCCAACACTACCTTAGGGAGAAAACCCAATTTAGTGTGAAGGACCGCCTGCCTTATCAGCATGAAAAATAAGGTACTGTGAAACTCACTGCAGAGCTACAAGCAGAAAAAATTACTAGAAGAACAAAACCTTCCAAGACAACTATTTTATATCAACAACATGCATCGGCTCAAACGGAGCCTGCTGCAAAACTTTAAGAACTAGATTAAGGCTCCACGGGGAGCAACAGATTTAAATACAGGCCTGGTTCTAACCAGAGCTTGAACAAGTCTGCCAGACGTTTGTGCAAAAGGATACATAGAGCAGAAATCTGACCCTTTAGAGTACTGACTGATAAACCCTTCTCCAGGCCATCATGAAGAAAAGACAAAATCCGGGGAATTCTCACCCGGCTCCAAGAGAACCCTTTAGATTCACACCAAGAGAGATATTTACGCCTTATCTTGTGGTAAATCTTACTAGTAACTGGTTTGCAAGCCTGAAGCATAGTTTCAATGACTGCTTCAGAAAAACTACGTCTAGACAGAACTAGGCGTTCAATCTCCACACAGTCTGCTTCAGAGAATCTAGGTTTGGATGGAGAAAAGGACCCTGAATTAGAAGGTCCTTCCTCAGGAGGTAACCTCCAAGGAGGTAGAGATGACATCCATACCAGATCCGCTAACCAGATCCTGCGAGGCCATGCAGGAGCTATTAGGATCACTGATGCTCTCTCCTGTTTGATACGAGCAATGACTTGTGGAAGGAGAGCAAAAGGAGGAAACAGATATGCCAGAGAGAACTTCCAAGGAACCGCTAAAGCATCTATCAGAACGGCCTGAGGATCTCTTGATCTTGAACTGAGACCACCTGAGGGTCATCTGAGAGAACACTTCCGGATGAAGAGCCCACTACCCGGGATGAAAAGTCTGTCTGCTCAGAAAGTCCGCCTCCCAGTTGTCCACACCTGCAGAATGCGAGTCACCTCCTTCATGGCTAAGGAACTCAGAGTCCCTCCCTGAAGGTCTCCGTTCCATTGACAGAACATGCAAAGCTGCAGCTGTCTTAGATGGAAACGAGCAAAAGGGATGATGTCAATGGATGCTACCATCAGATTAATTACCTCCATGCATTGAGCCACGGATGGACGAAATGCAGACTGGAGGGAAAGGCAGGAAGCAAGAAGTTAGGATTTTCTGACCTCCGTCAGGAAAGTCTTCATAGACATGGAATCTATTATTGTCCCTAGGAAACACACAGTTGTATATGGAATTAGAGAACTCTTCCAAATTCACCTTCCACCCGTGGGAATGTAGAAAAGACAACAGCATCTCTGTATGAGATTGAGTTAGTTGAAAAGATGATGCCTTAACCAAGACGTCATCTAGATAAGGCACCACAGCAATTCCCTGGGATCTGATCACTGCCAATAGTGCCCCCAGAACCTTTGTGAATATTCTGGGAGCTGTGGCCAGACCAAATGTAAGCACAACAAACTGGAAATGTTTGTCGAGAAAAGCAAACCTCAAAAACTGGTGATGTTCCCTGTGAATGTGAACATGAAGGTATGCGTCCTTCAGGTCTATAGTCGTCAAACTGACCTTCCTGTACTAAAGGAAGAATAGAACAAATAGTTTCCATCTTGAAGGACGGGACCCTTAAAAATTTGTTAAGGCACTTGAGATCTAGGATTGGATGAAAAGTGCCCTCCTTTTTTGGGGACCACAAAGAGATTTGAATAGAATCCTAGACCTTGTTCCCTTAGAGCAGGGGTGTCCAAACTTTGCTCTCCAGAGGTTTTGGAACTACATTTCCCATGATGCTCAGCTAGATAAAATGCTGGCTGAGCATCATGGGAAATGTAGTTCCAAAACCTCTGGAGAGCAAAGTTTGGACACCCCTGCCTTAGAGGGACTGGTACAATAACTTCCAGGGAGAATAGGTCCTTTACGCAATCTAAGAATGCCTCCTTTACCTGGATTGAGAAGAGGTGTGACAGGAGAAATGAATTGAATCCCATTCTGTAACCCTGGAATACTATGTCCACAGCCCATGGATCCGGGACATCGCATATCCAAGCTTGACGAAAAAGAGAAAGCGCCCCCCCCCCACCCTCCTGGTCCAAACTTGAATTGGGGGCAAAACCTTCATGCTGATGTAGAATCAGCGGAAGGCTTCTTGTTCTGCTTTCCCTTATTCCAGGGCTGACTGAATTTCCAAGAGGACCTGGATTGGTCTGGTTTGGAAGAGGAAGACTTCTATCCCTTAAAGTTGTGAAAGGAACAAAAATTAGAAGTCTGACGACCCCTAGGTCTATTCTTCTTGTCCTGAGGCAGGAAAGTACCCTTTCCATCCGTAATCTCTGAAATGATTTCTGAAAAGACCTGGTCCAAACAGAGTCTTACCCTTATAGGGTAAAGCCAAAAGCTTGGCCTTAGAAGAAACATCAGCTGACCAGGACTTTAACCACAGAGCCCTGCGTGCTAGTACAGTGAAGCTAGATATCTTAGCTCCCAGTCTAATTATCTGTATATTGGCATCACAGATAAAGCTATTGGCTAGTATGAGAGGTTTTCAGCCAAGGCATCGCACCAATAAGATGCTGCTCCAGCAACAGTGGCAATACTCGATGCAGGTTGCCACTGTAATCCTTGATGGATATACATACTTAAGTAAGCCTCTAGCTTCTTATCCATGGGATCCTTAAAAGAGCAACTATCCTCTGAATGGTAGTTCTCTTAGCAAGAGTAGAAACAGCTCCTCCTACTTTAGGCATATATGTACAGTGCACCAAGAGTCACAAATAGAGTCAGCAACAGGAAACATTTTTTTTTTTTTTTTTTTTTTAAAAACAGGGGAAGGGGAAAAAGGAACCACTGGCTTATCCCATTCCTGAGCTATAATTTCAGACATCTTTCTTGGAACAGGAAAAACCTCCTCAGAAAACGGAGAATCATATACGCTATCCAATTTAGAAGACTTTGTGGGGTTGACTGCAACCGAAGGTTCAGAGTCATCTAAAGTAGCTAGAACCTCTTTCAGTAATAACCGGAGGTGTTCCAGTCTAAATAAAAAAAATTACCTCTTCAGATTCTGAAGATTTTTCTACCAAAGTGTCAGAGTCTGAGATTTCCCTTTAGAAGCTACTGAAGTATGCTCCTCATAAGACAAATGAGAAAAGTTGACCAGCGTGCAGAATTCCAGGCCTTACTAGCAGACAAATGTTTAGATTTCCCCTTACGCCTCCCCGAAGTAGGGAAAGCAGACAAAGCCTCCGATGCCGCAGAAGTTATCTGAGCGACAAAATCCCCTGGCAAATATACACCCCAGAGGACAAGCAAGGCACTATATGCGAAACTGATAAGGCTTGGGACGTTTGAGGAGAAAGCTGAGGCATATCCAGAACAGCTATATCCTGAGATACATTAGGATCACAAGGGGTTAACTTATCCTTACAATTTAAGGTCTTAGCTAAACAACTGGAACAAAATTGCATAGGCAGAACAATTGGGACTTCTAAGCAAAAGCAAACATGTATCCATATTAATTAAAGAATATTTTTCAAATTGGATTGCAAAAAACGATTCCCTGTCACTTTAACCAGAAAAACCTCAGAGTGCCCGAGGCTCCTACCGTACCACAGTCAAATAACCCACTTACAAGGGAACTCTCCAGATGAGGTGACATGCACAAGATCATATCAGCAATCCGATAGTAAGAAATTAAAGCTGCAGCAGTCCAGGCTCAATAAATGACTAAACTTCATTCCTCACACACACAGAAGAGCTGAGAGTCACATGAGCAGGTTGAGTGAAAAATGAAACTGCGCCACAAGTCTGTTAAAACAGGCTCGTAATTCAAAGCTTTCTTTGCCTCCTCCTGCTGGCCAGGAGTTGAATATCCCACTAGTAATTGGAATGACGTTGTGGACTTTATTTTCCACTTAAAGATATCTTTCCACTTACAAATAGATACCTTCCCCGTAGCTACAGTGGGTTTTGAGCAAGTGCAGCTGCTGCCCCTAAATTTAAGAAAGCACTAGCTGTGAAAGCTGGTGATGCAACACATTCAGCACAAGTGCAGAGACAAGTTATCAAGAATGTGCACTATCATATCTGCAGTGGGTTGTATGTCAAATGTTTCTTTATAGAGAGTTTAAAGTGATGGGTAAATTTAACCCATCTGTAATGCATATAATAAATCTACTTAACCTTATGAATTAAACCACAAATGTATAAATTTTTGTTAATTTTATATACAATATTTGAAATATTTATTTAAATCCTACCACTTTCAGCAGGTTCCGCCACCCCATACACTTCCTGTTGCTGGTATTCAGTGACATAAAAAGCAATATCACTGCATGAGCAGCTCTAACACTACCCCCCCCCCCCACACTTTTTATGCCATACAGCAAGCAGTTTAATTTGTTATATAAAAAAAAAAACATTAAACAAAAAGCTTCTTTCTAAAAGGGCAGCCAAAACTACGATTGCAATGGTAAGATTAGACTGTAGAATCAGATTTAGACAGAAAACAGGTGTCTTCATGAATTATGTATATATTTAATAACAGCTGATATAAGGTGAATTTACTAGGCATGGACATCATACTAAGATCTGTGCAAATCCAGATCTTAGTGCAATGATCTTTCACAAGCATAAACCAGGCACCCGAAAATAGCTGAACTCTACGAGCGGCCATCTACTTCTGCATTTCACAACGTCATTTTATTATCATAATTTAAATGTTTTTGCAATTCAAGACCAGGGATGGAACACCACATGAAAAATCAGGTAGAATTCTTGTTCCGGCTAATTATGGCTAATAAATCCATTCATGCTCTGAGCCAACTAATCGCTGTGTAGATAACGTACAATGAAAGCACTGCAACCTTTCTTCAGGAAGTGGAACAAGCACACACTTCAGACTACTTTACAGTAAAAGCAAACAAAAAAAGTATTTTAGCTCAAAATTCCTATGTGGTTGTGTGTTTATTACCTTGGTCAAATTCTTATTTACTTGTAAGCTAACCCATACTTAACCAGATTTTAACATTAAAGGGACATGAAACACAATTTTTTTCTTTCATGATTTAGAAATTGTATGCAATTTTAAACAGCTTTCTAATTTACTTCTATTATCTAATTTGCTTCATTCTCTTGATATCCTTTGCTAAAAAAAGCATATCTAGATAGACTCAGTAGCTGCTATTTGGTGGCTGCACATAGAGGCCTCATATGATTGGCTCACCCATGATATTGATATTTCTTCAACAAAAGATATTTAAAGAATGAAGCAAATTAGATAATATAAGTAAATGAGAATGTTGTTTAATACTGTATTCTCAATCTGAATCATGAAAGAAAAATGTGGGGTTTAATGTCCCTTTAACCCTTTGAGGGCTAACGACGGCTCTGAGCCGTCGATAGCACTCACCCTCCTTTAGGGCAATCAGGGTGCTCCCACTGACTCCCTCTCCAGCGATCTGGCCTATATAGTGACAGGCATTGCCGGGGCTTCACGTTTCGCATGGTGACGTCACACGCATTGACGTGATGGCGTCACTGCATAACTTTAATTAAAAATTTCAATGCACAATTTAGGGAAATTGGGGCATGCTGCTTAGAAGCCTGTATCTCAGGCATCTAAGCAGCTACAGACCTCCAACGGTTTTAGTCTTGGGGATCTAGAAAATAAAATAAAAAAGTTAAAAAACATAATGTATGCTTACTAGATAAATTCCTTTCCTTTCCGTCTATGACTTCATTCCTTACTGTTGGGAAATACAATACCTGGCCACCAGGAGGAGGCAGAGACACCCCAGCCAAAGGCTTAAATATCCCTGCCACTTCCCCTATCCCCCCCATCATTCTGCAGAGGGAACAAGGAAAAACAAAATGTATGCTTACCTGATAAATTTCTTTCTTTTCCACGGATTCATCCTAACTTGTGGTATATTGTCCTTCCTGACAGGAAGTAGCAAAGAGAGCACCACAGCAGAGCTGTCTATATAGCTCCCCCCTTAACTCCACCCCCCAGTTATTCGACCGAAGGCCAAGGAAGAAAAAGAGAAACTATAAGGTGCAGAGGTGACTGAAGTTTACATAAAAAAAAATACTATCTGTCTTGAATAGACAGGGCGGGCCGTGGACTCGGTACATCGCAAAAGAAAGAAATTTATCAGGTAAGCATAAATTTTGTTTTCTTTTGCATGATGTACCGAGTCCACGGATTCATCCTAACTTGAGGGATACCAATACCAAAGCTTTAGGACACGGATGAAGGGAGGGACAAGACAGGAACCTAAACGGAAGGCACCACTGCTTGCAAAACGTTTCTCCCAAAAATAGCCTCCGAAGAAGCAAAAGTGTCAAATTTATAAAATTTTGAAAAGGTATGAAGCGACAACCAAGTCGCAGCCTTATAAATCTGTTCAACAGAAGCATCATTTTTAAAAGCCCATGTGGAAGCCCCCGCTCTAGAAGAATGAGCTGTAATACTTTCAGGAGGCTGCTGTCCAGCAGTCTCATAAGCCAAACGGATGATGCTTTTCAGCCAAAAGGAAAGAGAAGTCACCGTAGCGTTTTGACCCCTACGCTTTCCAGAATAGACAACAAACAAAGAAGATGTTTGACGAAAATTTTTGGTTGCCTGCAAATAAAATTTCAAAGCACGAAACACGGAACAACAATTTATTGATAGATATTCCTGTTAGTAACAACCTTAGGTAGGAACCCAGGCTTGGTACGCAAAACCACCTTATCAGCATGGAACACAAGATAAGGAGAGTCACATTGTAATGCAGATAGTTCAGAAACTCTTCAAGCTGAAGAGATAGCAACTAGGAACAAAACTTTCCAAGATAAAAGCTTAATATCTATGGAATGCATTGGTTCAAACGGAAACCCCCTGAAGAACTCTAAGAACTAAATTTAGACTCAATGGCGGAGCAATAGGTTTAAACACAGACTTAATTCTAACTAAAGCCTGACAAAAATCCAGAAGGTCTGGAACATCTGCCAGACGCTTGTGCAACAAAATAGACAGAGCAGATATCTGTCCCTTTAGGGAACTAGCTGATAATCCTTTCTCCAATCCCTCTTGGAGTAAAGACAAAATCCTAGGAATCCTGATTTTACTCCAGGAGAAGCCTTTGGATTCGTACCAAAAAAGATATTTACGCCATATCTTATGATAAATTCTCCTGTTAACAGGCTTTCGAGCCTGAATCAAGGTATTTATGACTGACTCAGAGAAACCCCGCTTTGATAGAATCAAGCCTTCAATCTCCAAGCAGTCAGTTGCAGAGAAATTAGATTTGGATGCTTGAATGGACCTTGAATCAGAAGGTCCTGGCTCAATGGCAGAGACCATGGTGGAAGGGATGACATGTCCACCAGGTCTGCATACCAAGTCCTGCGTGGCCACGCAGGTGCTATCAAAATCACTGATGCTCTCTCCTGTTTGATTCTGGCAATCAGACGTGGAAGGAGAGGGAAAGGTGGAAACACATAAGCCAGGTTGAACGACCAGGGTACTGCGAGAGCATCTATCAGTACAGCCTGAGGATCCCTTGACCTGGAGCCGTAACAAGGAAGTTTGGCGTTCTGACGAGACGCCATCTGATCCAACTCTGGTGTGCCCCATAGCCGAACCAGCTGAGCAAACACCTCCTGATGGAGTTCCCACTCCCCCGGATGAAAAGTCTGACGACTTAGAAAATCTGCCTCCCAGTTCTCTACACCTGGGATATAGATCGCTAACAGATGGCAAGAGTGAGCCTCTGCCCATTGGATTATCCTTGAGACCTCTATCATCGCTAAGGAACTCTTTGTTCCGCCATGATGATTGATATAAGCCACAGTCGTGATGTTGTCCGACTGAAACCTGATGAATCTGGCTGAAGCCAGCTCAGGCCATGCCTGGAGAACATTGAATATCGCTCTTAATTCCAGAATATTTATCGATAGGAGAGCCTCCTCCCGAGTCCACAAATCCTGAGTTTTCAGGGAATTCCAGACTGCACACCAGCCCAGAAGACTGGCGTCTGTCGTCACTATAACCCATTCTGGCCTGCGGAAACACATTCCCTGGGACAGATGATCCTGTGACAACCACCAAAGAAGAGTGTCTCTGATCTATTGATCCAGATTTATCTGAGGAGATAAATCCACATAATCCCCATTCCACTGACTGAGCATGCATAGTTGCAGTGGTCTGAGATGCAAGCGAGCAAATGGAACTATGTCCATTGCCGCTACCATTAGTCCGATTACCTCCATACACTGAGCCACTGACGGCCGAGGAATGGAATGAAGAGCTCGGCAGGTGGACAAAATCTTTGATTTCTTGACCTCCATCAGAAATATTTTCATGTCTACCGAGTCTATCAGAGTCCCTAGAAATGAAACTCTTGTGAGGGGGGAAAGAGAACTCTTTTTACGTTCACTTTCCACCCGTGAGAACTTAGAAAGGCCAACACTTGGCTAGTTGGAAGGACGACGCTTGAATTAGAATGTCGTCTAGATAAGGCGCCAATGCTATGCCCCGTGGCCTTAGAACCACCAGAAGGGACCCTAGAACCTTCGTGAAGATTTGCGGCACCGTGGCCAACCCGATAGGAAGAGCCACAAACTGACAATGCTTGTCCAGGAAGGCGAACCTGAGGAACTGGTGATGATCTTTGTGGATAGGAATGTACAGATATGCATCCTTTAAGTCCACGGTGGTCATATTTAATGAAAAAAAACACAATTTGCAAAAACGGTACTGTGCCTTTAAGAGAAAAAAAGGCATACACAAACTGCAAAACAGGTTAAAATTGCTTAATTTTTTCTGAAATTTTAACAGTGTACCCACTAAGCTTTAGACGGATTGCACCACAAGTTAATAAGCAATAAACCCCCAAATGACAAAAACCGGATTGAAAAATGTCTAAAACCGGTTAAACACCCCTATAAGCACCTTGCCACAGCTCTGCTGTGGCCCTACCTGCCCTTAGGAAGTGATAATAACATAATTTATGCTTACCTGATAAATTCCTTTCTCCTGTAGTGTAGTCAGTCCACGGGTCATCCATTACTTATGGGATATTAACTCCTCCCCAACAGGAAGTGCAAGAGGATCACCCAAGCAGAGGTGCTATATAGCTCCTCCCCTCTACGTCATACCCAGTCATTCGACCGAAACCAAATGAGAAAGGAGAAACTATAGGGTGCAGTGGTGACTGGAGTTTAATTTAAATTTTAGACCTGCCATAAAAAAACAGGGCGGGCCGTGGACTGACTACACTACAGGAGAAAGGAATTTATCAGGTAAGCATAAATTACGTTTTCTCCTGTTAAGTGTAGTCAGTCCACGGGTCATCCATTACTTATGGGATACCAATACCAAAGCTAGAAGTACACGGATGACGGGAGGGAAAGGCAGGATCTTACACAGAAGGAACCACTGCCTGAAGAACCTTTCTCCCAAAAACAGCCTCAGAAGAAGCAAAAGTGTCAATTTTGTAAAATTTGGAAAAAGTATGAAGAGAAGACCAAGTTGCAGCCTTGCAAATCTGTTCAACAGAGGCCTCATTCTTAAAGGCCCACGTGGAAGCCACAGCTCTCGTAGAATGAGCTGTAATTCTTTCAGGAGGCTGCTGTCCAGCAGTCTCATAGGCTAAACGTATTATGCTACGAAGCCAAAAAGAGAGAGAGGTAGCAGATGCTTTTTGACCTCTCCTCTGACCAGAATAAACTACAAACAGGGAAGATGTTTGACGAAAATCTTTAGTTGCTTGTAAATAAAATTTTAAGGCACGGACTACGTCTAGATTGTGCAGAAGTCGTTCCTTCTTTGAAGAAGGGTTAGGGCACAATGATGGAACAACAATCTCTTGGTTGATATTCTTGTTAGTGACTACCTTAGGTAAGAACCCAGGTTTAGTACGCAGAACTACCTTGTCTGAATGAAAAATCAGATAAGGAGAATCACAATGTAAGGCCGATAACTCAGAGACTCTACGAGCCGAGGAAATAGCCATTAGAAACAGAACTTTCCAAGATAACAGCTTGATATCAATGGAATGAAGGGGTTCAAACGGAACACCCTGTAAAACGTTAAGAACTAAGTTTAAGCTCCACGGTGGAGCAACAGTCTTAAACACAGGCTTAATCCTGGCCAAAGCCTGACAAAAAGCCTGAACGTCTGGAACTTCTGACAGACGTTTGTGTAAAAGGATGGACAGAGCTGAGATCTGTCCCTTTAAAGAACTTGAAGATAAACCCTTTTCTAAACCTTCTTGTAGAAAAGACAATATCCTAGGAATCCTAACCTTACTCCATGAGTAACTCTTGGATTCGCACCAGTGTAAATATTTACGCCATATTTTATGGTAAATTTTCCTGGTAACAGGTTTCCTAGCCTGTATTAAGGTATCAATTACTGACTCCGAAAATCCACGCTTTGATAAAATCAAGCGTTCAATCTCCATGCAGTCAGCTTCAGAGAAATTAGATTTTGATGTTTGAAAGGACCCTGAATTAGAAGGTCCTGTCTCAGAGGCAGAGACCAAGGTGGACAGGATGACATGTCCACTAGATCTGCATACCAGGTCCTGCGTGGCCACGCAGGCGCTATTAGAATCACCGATGCTTTCTCCTGTTTGATCCTGGCAATCAATCGAGGAAGCATCGGGAAGGGTGGAAACACATAAGCCATCTTGAAGGTCCAAGGTGCTGTCAAAGCATCTATCAGGACCGCTCCCGGGTCCCTGGATCTGGACCCGTAACAAGGAAGCTTGGCGTTCTGGCGAGACGCCATGAGATCCATATCTGGTTTGCCCCAACGTCGAAGTATTTGGGCAAAGACCTCCGGATGAAGTTCCCACTCCCCCGGATGAAAAGTCTGGCGACTTAGGAAATCCGCCTCCCAGTCCATCCACGCCTGGGATGTGGATCGCTGACAGGTGGCAAGAGTGAGACTCTGCCCAGCGAATTATCTTTGATACTTCCATCATCGCTAGGGAGCTCCTTGTCCCTCCCTGATGGTTGATGTAAGCCACAGTCGTGATGTTGTCCGACTGAAACCTGATGAACCTCAGAGTTGCTAACTGAGGCCAAGCCAGAAGGGCATTGAGAACTGCTCTCAATTCCAGAATGTTTATTGGAAGGAGACTCTCCTCCTGAGTCCATGATCCCTGAGCCTTCAGGGAATTCCAAACAGCGCCCCAACCTAGCAGGCTGGAGTCTGTTGTTACAATTGTCCAGTCTGGCCTGCTGAAGGGCATCCCCCTGGACAGATGTGGCCGAGAAAGCCACCATAGAAGAGAATCTCTGGTCTCTTGATCCAGATTCAGCATAGGGGACAAATCTGAGTAATCCCCATTCCACTGACTTAGCATGCACAATTGCAGCGGTCTGAGATGCAGGCGTGCAAAAGGTACTATGTCCATTGCCGCTACCATTAAGCCGATTACCTCCATGCATTGAGCCACTGACGGGTGTTGAATGGAATGAAGGACACGGCAAGCATTTAGAAGTTTTGTTAACCTGTCCTCTGTCAGGTAAATCTTCATTTCTACAGAATCTATAAGAGTCCCCAAGAAGGGAACTCTTGTGAGTGGCAATAGAGAACTCTTTTCTACGTTCACCTTCCACCCATGCAACCTTAGAAATGCCAGAACTAACTCTGTATGAGACTTGGCAGTTTGGAAATGTGACGCTTGTATCAGAATGTCGTCTAGGTACGGAGCTACCGCTATTCCTCGCGGTCTTAGTACCGCCAGAAGAGAGCCCAGGACCTTTGTAAAGATTCTTGGAGCCGTAGCTAACCCGAAGGGAAGAGCTACAAACTGATAATGCCTGTCTAGGAAGGCAAACCTTAGGTACCGGTAATGATCCCTGTGAATCGGTATGTGAAGGTACGCATCCTTTAGATCCACTGTGGTCATGTACTGACCCTTTTGGATCATGGGTAAGATTGTCCGAATAGTTTCCATTTTGAACGATGGAACTCTTAGGAATTTGTTTAGGATCTTTAAATCCAAGATTGGTCTGAAGGTTCCCTCTTTCTTGGGAACCACAAACAGATTTGAGTAAAACCCTTGTCCGTGTTCCGACCGCGGAACCGGGTGGATCACTCCCATTAACAAAAGATCTTGAACACAGCGTAGAAACGCCTCTTTCTTTGTCTGGTTTGTTGACAACCTTGAAAGATGAAATCTCCCTTTGGGAGGAGAAGCTTTGAAGTCCAGAAGATATCCCTGGGATATGATCTCTAACGCCCAGGGATCCTGGACATCTCTTGCCCAAGCCTGGGCGAAGAGAGAAAGTCTGCCCCCTACTAGATCCGTTGCCGGATCGGGGGCCCACACTTCATGCTGTCTTAGGGGCGGCAGCAGGTTTTCTGGCCTGCTTGCCCTTGTTCCAGGTCTGGTTAGGTTTCCAGCCCTGTCTGAAACGAGCAACAGTTCCTTCCTGTTTTGTAGCGGAGGAAGTTGATGCTGCTCCTGCCTTGAAGTTACGAAAGGCACGAAAATTAGACTGTCTAGCTCTTGGTTTGGCTCTGTCTTGAGGCAGGGCATGTCCCTTACCTCCAGTAATGTCAGCGATAATTTATTTCAAACCGGGCCCAAATAATGTCTGCCCTTTGAAAGGTATGTTAAGCAATTTAGATTTAGAAGTCACATAGGCTGACCAAGATTTAAGCCACAGCGCTCTGCGCGCTTGAATGGCGAATCCTGAATTCTTAGCCGTAAGTTTAATTAAGTGTACTACGGCATCGGAAATAAATGAATTAGCTAGCTTAAGGACTCTAAGCTTGTCTGTAATCTCATCCAATGTAACTGAGTTAATGGTCTCTTCCAGAGATTCAAACCAGAATGCCGCCGCAGCCGTGACAGGCGCAATGCATGCAAGGGGTTGTAATATAAAACCTTGTTGAACAAACATTTTCTTAAGGTAACCCTCTAACTTTTTATCCATTGGATCTGAAAAAGAACAGCTATCTTCCACCGGGATAGTGGTGCGTTTAGCCAGAGTAGAAACTGCTCCCTCCACCTTAGGGACCGTCTGCCATAAGTCCCGTGTGGTGGCGTCTATTGGAAACATTTTTCTAAATATAGGAGGGGGAGAAAAGGGCACACCAGGTCTATCCCACTCCTTGTTAATAATTTCTGTAAGCCTTTTTAGGAATAGGAAAAACGTCAGTACACGTCGGTACCGCAAAATATTTATCCAGCCTACACATTTTCTCTGGGATTGCAACCGTGTTACAATCATTCAGAGCCGCTAATACCTCCCCTAATAATACACGGAGGTTCTCAAGCTTAAATTTAAAATTTGAAATGTCTGAGTCCAGCCTATTTGGATCAGATCCGTCACCCACAGAATGAAGCTCTCCGTCTTCATGTTCTGCCATTTGTGACGCAGTATCAGACATGGCTCTAACATTATCAGTGTACTCTGTTCTCACCCCAGAGTGGTCGCGTTTACCTCTAAGTTCTGGTAATTTAGATAAAACTTCAGTCATAACATTAGCCATGTCTTGTAAAGTGATTTGTAATGGCCGCCCTGATGTACTAGGCGTCGCAATATCACGCACCTCCTGAGCGGGAGATGCAGGTACTGACACGTGAGGAGAGTTAGTCGGCATAACTTTCCCCTCGTTGTCTGGTGAAATTTTCTTAAAATGTACAGATTGACTTTTATTTAAAGTAGCATCAATGCAATTAGTACACAAATTTCTATTGGGCTCCACATTGGCTTTTGAACATATTGCACAAAGAGATTCCTCTGTGTCAGACATGTTAAAACAAACTAGCAATTAGACTAGCAAGCTTGGAAAATACTTTTCAAATAAATTTGCAAGCAATATAAAAAAACGTTACTGTGCCTTTAAGAAGCACACAAAAACTGTCACAGTTGAATAACAATGAACCGGATTAGTTATAGAAACCAAATTTTCACAGTAAATGCATAAATTTAGCAAAGGATTGCACTCATTAGCAATGGATGATTAACCCTTAATATCAGAAAAACGGATAACAATTGAAAATATAAGCGTTTTTATCACAGTCAAAGCACAGTCTCACAGGTCTGCTGTGAGTGATTACCTCCCTCAAAACTAGTTTGGAAGATCCCTGAGCTCTGTAGAGACGTCCTGGACCATGCAGGGAGAAGAAGGCAGACTGTGACTGAATTTCTAATGCGTAGTAAAAGCGCCAAAATAGGCCCCTCCCACTCACAATACAACAGTGAAGGAAGCTCAGTGAACTGTTTTAATTCAAAACAAACGACAGCCATGTGGAAAATAACGCCCAAAACAATTTTTCACCAAGTACCTCAGATAATTAAACGATTTAACATGCCAGCAAACGTTTAAAATCTAATTTATGAAATGTCATTAAAAAGCCTGCTGCTAGTCGCTCACACTGCAGATTAGGCTAAAAGTTATATGCATACAGTATTTTCCCAGTGAAGTGCCATTCCCCAGAAATACTTAAGTGTAAACATACATACATATCAGCCTGATACCAGTTGCTACTACTGCATTTAAGGCTGTACTTACATTATATCGGTATTAGCAGTATTTTCTCAGTCAATTCCATTCCTTAGAAAATAATATACTGCAACATACCTCTTTGCAGGTGAACCTGCCCGCTGTCCCCTGTTCTGAAGTCACCTCACTCCTCAGAATGGCCGAGAACAGCAAATGGATCTTAGTTACGTCCGCTAAGATCATACACAAAACTCAGGTAGCTTCTTCTTCAAATGCTGCCTGAGAAAAAACAACACACTCCGGTGCCGTTTAAAATAAACTTTTGATTGAAGAAATAAAAACTAAGTTTAATAACCACAGTCCTCTCACACATCCTATTAGTTGGGTGCAAGAGAATGACTGGGTATGACGTAGAGGGGAGGAGCTATATAGCAGCTCTGCTTGGGTGATCCTCTTGCACTTCCTGTTGGGGAGGAGTTAATATCCCATAAGTAATGGATGACCCGTGGACTGACTACACTTAACAGGAGAAATGGGGTTTAAAGCTTCAATTAGTCCCTCAGAAGACTCTCAGGACCTCAGGAGAAGTTGTTTGCTGCTTGTAAATGTAGGCCCCACCCACCTCATTCGATGTTGCTGGGGCCTACACAAAACTAACAAACCTTGCCTGAAAGCAATGTGCGTTATAAACAACCCCAAAGAACCCTCAAGCAAATGTCCCATAAAACAGAAGACGTTACTCCCAGACACAAAAACGTTTGTCCCAAATTCACATAAACTGAGTGCCCACAAAAAATTAACCCTTTATGCAAGCTAGTAAAAACCTCTGTAAACACTAGGATTACTGCTTACCCTTCCCCTAATGGGGACACTGTCAGCCTTTCTGATTTAACACAGTCTCTGCAGAAAATATGACTGAACATACCTTATTAATGTATAGCAAGAAACCGTTCCTCACACTGAAGTTTTCCTGTACTCCTCAGCTCATGTGGGAACAGCAGTGGACCTTAGTTACAAATGCTAAGATCATCATCCTCCAGGCAGAAATCTTCATCTATGTCCTGCCTGAGAGCAAATAGTACAACACCGGTACAATTTAAAAATAACAAACACTTGATTGAAGATAAAACAAAACAGTTTAACACCTCTTCTCTTTACTCTTCCTGCTTAGAGTCAGCAAAGAGAATGACTGGGGGGTGGAGTTAAGGGGGGAGCTATATAGACAGCTCTGCTGTGGTGCTCTCTTTGCTACTTCCTGTCAGGAAGGACAATTTCCCACAAGTTAGGATGAATCCGTGGACTCGGTACATCATGCAAAAGAAAGTAGGAGAAACATCAGGGTATAAAAGGAGCCAGAAGAAATAATTTTAAAAGGGAGCGGCCCATCAAAAAAAAAATACTGGCAGGGTCGAGGACTCTCCCTGCAAGGAAGGAAAGGGATTTATCTGGTTAGCATAACTTAATTCCTTACTGTTGGTAAAACTATACCCAAGCTCCAGAGGACACTGAATGAATAACGGAAGGGAACTGAAAGAGGCAGACCCTAGTCTAAGGGCACCACAGCCTGCAAAACTTTTCTCCCGAAAGCTGCTTCAGCCGAAGCAAACACATCAAACTTGTAAAATTTATAAAAAAATGTGAAAGTGTGTAAGGAGGACCAGGTAACCGCCTTACAAATCTGATCTATAGGGGTTTCGTTCTTAAAAGCCCAAGAGGAAGCCACTGCTCTAGTGGAATGAGCCGTTATCCTCTCAGAAGGCTGTCGTCCCTCTGTCTCATAAGCTAAGCGGATGACAATCCTCACCCAGAAAGATAGAGAAGTCTAGGAACCAGAGTGTCGATAACACTCTCAGAGAACCCTCCTTTGGCTAAGACTAAGCGTTTAATATCCACGCAGTCAGCCTGAGAGAATCTAGATTTTGATAAATGAAGGGACCCTGTATCAACAGATCTCTGCGACAAGGTAACCTCCACTGAGTTGAGGACATCCCCACCAGATCCACAAACCATGTCCTTCACGGCCACAATGGAGCAATCAGAATCACAGATGCATGCTCCTGCTTGATGCGAGCCACCCCACGAGGGAGAAGCGGTAATGGAGGAAAAAGATAAATCAGAATGAACCTCCATGGTACTGATAGGGCATCTATCAGAACCCTTGTAAATATCCTTGGAGCAGTAGCTAGGCCAAATGGAAGAGCTATGAACTGGAAGTGCTGATTCAGAAAAGCAAACCTCAGTCACTGAAAATGTTCCCTGTGAATTGGGACGTGAAGGTATGCATCCTTCAGGTCTATTGTAGTCATAAACTATCCTTCCTGAAACAGAGGCAGGATTGACCGTATTGTTTCCATCTTAAAAGAGGGAACACACAGAAACTTGTTTAGGCACTTTAGGTCCAGAATTGGACGGAAAGTTCTCTCCTTAGGGACCACGAAAAGGTTTGAATAAAACCCCAAACATCTTTCTGCTGTAGGTACCGGGGAAATTACTCCTATAGATCCTGTACGCAACCTAAGAAGGCAGACCTCTTTTCTGGTCTTGTCGAAAGACTGGAGAGAAGGAATCTGCCCCTGGGCGGATGAGACTTGAATCCTATCCTGTATCCTTGAGATACAACCTGCAGGACCCAAGGATCCTCTACATCCTGGAACCAAGCGTCTGAAAAAAGAGACAGTCTGTCCCCTACTCGATCCGATCCCGGATCGGGGTCTGCCATTTCATGGCGATTTGTTCTCCACAGGCTTCTTAGTCTGTTTGGACTTATTCCAGGAGTGAGCCGGCTTCCAAGTACTCTTGGGCTGCTCGGACTTGGAAGAGGAATGCTTTTGTTGCAACTTGTCAGCACGAAAGGAACGAAAATTAGACAGTAGCCATCCCTTAGGCCTATTCTTCTTATCCTGCGTTAGGAAGGCACCTTTCCCTCCGGTAACCATAGAGATAATGGAGTCCAGCCCTGGACCGAATAAAATCTTCCCCTTGAAGGGAAGAGAAAGGAGTCTGGATTTAGAAGTCATATTGGCGGGCTAGACCCGCAAAGCCAGCAGCCTTTGTATCTATGCAAATCTGCATATTCGCGTCACAGATGAAGGAGTTAGCAATTCTCAGTGCCTTAATTCTCTCCTGAATATCCTCTAGGGGAGTCTCCACTTCAATGAGCTCCTCATGAGAGTGTCACACCAGTAGGTAGCTGCTTCAGCAACCGCGGCTACAGTTGCCGCTGGTTGAAATTAAAATCCTGTATGTTGAAACATCTTTCGCAGAAAAGTTTCCATCTTTTTATCCATAGGCTCTCTAAAAGAAGTATCTAAATCCGAGAAATATTTAGATGACTAGGTCAGGAGAACTATGTGGAACCTTTCTCTTGCATTTGTTAGCGGTTAGACGTAAGGCACTCAGGGCCGTAGACACCGCCGATTGTAACTGCGCGGTAAAGTCCGTTGGAAAAAAGCCCCCTCCAGATGGAGGATTAGTTGAGCCTCCTATAGTGACGAAAGGCAAAGAATGACTGGAGGATAGGGGAAGTTGAAGGGATATTTAAGCCTTTGGCTGGGGTGCCTTTGCCTCCTCCTGGTGGTCAGGTATTTCCCAACAGTAAGGAATTAAGTTGTGGACTCTCCCTGCCTTATGGAAAGAAATAAATATATAATAAAAAAATAAAAAAAAGCTCAAATATAGTTTAGCACCCAGGTGGGAAATGGCTTAGCACTCAAATGGTTAAAGTAGAAAGTTAAATTAAAGGGCCATAACATAAAAAAGGATGGCATGCTCTAATTATAGTATGAAACTTTAAGACTATCGACCCTGTACTACTTTGTGTTTAACCCCCACAAACATGTTAAACACACAGTAGAAGTACTGCTCAAGACCCAAAGGGCACTGCTGGTCTTGAGAAGTAAAAAAAATACAATCAGTCGCATGACTCGGCTGTTTAACTAGCTCTGCTGATTGGATCAGAGTCAGTTTCCACCCGTGACCTGCAGTGCACTTTATACCCCAAGAAGTACCTCTACTGTGTGTAAATCCTTTGCGGGGGAAAACACACTGTTGTGAAGGGTCGACAGTCTTAAAATTACATGCTCTAATGAATTAGAGCATGTCATTTTTTGACCATTATGGACCTTTAAGTGATTTCAATTAAATAAACATAAAATATTTTTACCTGGCAATATTAAGACAGCAGTTGGCCAGCCAGAAGAGCTAGAAAACTTTTTTAACTCAACCCATGAATTAAGGCTTTCATGAATAGGAAGCTTTGGTCCAAAACCAGATATTAGAGAATGTCTGCCTGGAATCATGAGGCGCAAAACATCCTCAGATTGTGCAGTGCCACACTGTGGGTCAAATTCTACCGATATCCACCTCACACATTCAGGAAATGTCACCTGGAAAACAAAAAAGTACTGTTAATAAATATTTAAACAGGCTCATTTTGAAAATTAAAAGGTCTATTGCAGTCCAAAAGAAGAGCCATGCAAATTATTCAAAATAAAGGCTATTCCAACTCATCTGAATATCCAGTCTTGAAATGTATTTATTTTAATACTTTGCATTGAGCTAATCCACTAATGGTTTTCCAATTTCAAACATTTTGAAAAAAAGATCCGGATTCAATAGCATAGACCACATTTTTACCCTTTTCACATAGAAAAACAAAAATTATGCTTACCTGATAAATGTCTTTCTTTCCGGATATGGAGAGTCCACAACGTCATTCCAATTACTAGTGAGAATATCACTCCTGGCCAGCAGGAGGAGGCAAAGAGCACCACAACAAAGCTTAAGTGTCACTCCTCTAACAATAATCCCCAGTCATTCGACCGAAGGGAAATGGAAAAAGGAATAACACAAAGGTGTAGAGGGTTAGGGTTAAGAAATTTATCAGGTAA
Organism: Bombina bombina; assembly: GCF_027579735.1. Lineage (NCBI taxonomy): Eukaryota > Metazoa > Chordata > Amphibia > Anura > Bombinatoridae > Bombina > Bombina bombina. Next base: position 893,877,188 of record NC_069501.1, on the reverse strand, counting down.
GCATAAATTTTGTTTTCTTTCCGAAGCTATGGAGATCAAACAACGTCATTCCAATTACTAATGGGAACCAATACCCAAGCTAGAGGACATGGAATGAATAGGGAGGGAGAACAAGACAGGCAGACCTAAACAGAAGGCACCACCGCTTGAAGAACCTTTCTCCCAAAAGAAGTCTCAGCCGAGGCAAAAGTATCAAATTTGGAAAAAAGTATGCAGAGAGAACCAAATTGCAGCCTTGCAAATCTGTTCTACAGAAGCTTCATTTTTGAAATCCCAAGAAGAGGAGACAGCCCTCATGGAATGAGCTGTAATTCTCTCAGGAGGCTGCTGACCAGCAGTCTCCTAAGCAAAACAAATTATACTTCTCAACCAGAGTGAAAGAAGAAACAAACAGGGCAGCAGACTGGCAAAAATCCTTAGTTGCCTGTAGGTAGAATTTAAGAGCATGCACAACATCCAAGTTATGCAACAGACCTTCCTTATGAGGAGGATTAGGACAGAGAGAAGGCACAACAATTTCCTGATTAATATTTCTATCCAAAACAACTTTAGGGAGAAACCCCAATTTAGTACGAAGAACCATCTTATCCGCATGAAAGATAAGGTAAAGTGAATCACACTGCAAAGCCGAGAGTTCCGAAACTCTCTGAGCAGAAGAGATAGCAATAAGAAAAAAAAACCTTCCAAGATAACAACTTAATATCTATGGAATGCATTGGCTCAAACTGAGCCTGCTGCAAAACTTTAAGAACAAGATTGAGGCTCCAAGGAGGAGCAACAGGTTTAAAAACAGGCCTGATTCTGACCAGGGCCCTGACAAAAAGATTGCACATCTGGCACATCCGCCAGACGCTTATGTATAAGAATAGATAATGCAGAAATCTGACTTTTCAGAGAACTCACTGACAACCCTTTCTCCAGACCTTCCTGGAGAAAAGAATTTTTTTTTAAGGAATCCTGACCCTACTCCAAGAGTAGCCCTTTGATTCACACCAATAAAGGTATTTATGCCACACCTTATGGTAAATTTTACGAGTTACAGGCTTGCGAGCCTGCAGCATGGTCTCAATGACTGACTCAGAAAACCCACACTTAACCAGAACTAAGCATTCAATCCCCAAGCAGTCAGCTTCAGAGAAACGAGATTTGGATGGGGGAATGGACCCTGAGTTAGAAGGTCCTTCCTCAGAGGTAACCTCCAAGGTGGTAGAGAGGACATCTTCACTAGGTCTGCATACCAGATCCTGCGAGGCCATGCAGGAGCTATTAGAATAACCAACGCTCTCTCCTGTTTGATATGAGCAATGACTCATGGAAGAAGCGCAAAAGGAGGAAACAGATATGCTAAACCTAAAATCCAAGGAACCGCCAGAGCATCTATCAAAGCGGCCTACGGATCTCTTGACCTTGAACCGTACCTTGGAAGCTTGGCGTTCTACCGAGACGCCATCAGATCCAACTCTGTTACCCCCCACTTGAGGGTTAACCTGGAGAACACCTCCGGATGGAGAGCCCACTACCCGGGATGAAATGTCTGTCTGCTCAGGAAATCCGCTTCCCAGTTGTCCACTCCTGGAATGTGGATGGCAAAAAGACAACAATTGTGAGCTTCCACCCACTGAATAATCCGAGCCACCTCCTTCATGCCTAAGGAACTCCGAGTTCCTCCCTGGTGGTTGATGTAAGCCACTGAGGTGATTTTGTCCGACTGGAACCTTATAAACCAGGCTAAGGACAATTGAGGCCAAGCCTTAAAAGCATTGTAAATAGCTCTCAACTCCAATATATTTATGGGGAGAGCAGACTCCTCCTGAGTCCATAGTCCCTGCGCCTTTAACAAGACGCAGACTGGTGTGGTCACAAATACCCAGGAAGGTCTCTGGAAACATGTGCTCTGAGACAGATGGCCCAGAGAAAGCCACCACGGGAGAGAGTCTCTTGTCGACTGGTCTAGATCTATCCTCTGAGATAGATCCGAATGGTCTCCGTTCCATTGTCTGAGCATGCATAACTGCAAAGCACTCAAATGGAATCGAGCAAAGGGAATGATGTCCATGGAAGCTACCATCAGACCAATTACCTCTATACATTGAGCCACAGATGGCCGAACAGTAGACTGTAGAGAGAGGCAAGAGGAGAGTATTTTGGATATTCTGACCTCCGTCATAGATAGGGAATCTATTATGGTCCCTAAAAAAACGACCCTTATAGCTGGAACAAGGGAACACTTTTCCAGATTTACTTTCCATCTGTGGGAACGTGGAAAAGACAACAAGATCTCTGTATGAGAGTTTGCTTGCTGAAAAGGCGCCTGAACCAATATGTCGTCCAGGTAAGGTGCCACTGCAATACCCCCAGACCTGATCACTGTCAAAAGAGCCCCCAGAACCTTTGAGAAAATTCTGGGAGCTGTGGCAAGGCCAAATGGAAGAGCCACCAACTGAAATTGCTTGTCTAGAAAGGCAAATCTCAGGAATTTGTGATGATCCCTGTGGATGAGAACATGAAGATACGTGTCCTTCAGGTCTATGGTCGTCATGAACTGACCCTCTTGTACCAAAGGAAGAATGGAACGAATGGTTTCCATTTTGAAGGACGGTACCCTGAGAAATTTGTTGACACTTCAGCTCTAAAATGTCCCTTTAAGTTATTAAACATGTGCATACATTGTGGAGCTTTTGATTGCATTTGCATTCTTGCAGTATTATTAATCTGTAACTTTAAGGGACATGGAATCTAATGTTTTTTTCATTATTCGGATAGTGCATACTGTTTAAAAAAAAAACTTCTGGTTGAAACAGTATTTTATCAATTTTGCTTCATTTTCTTGGTATCTTTTCTTGAAGGGGCAGCATTGCTCTACTGGGAGCTAGATAAACACATCAGGTGAGACAATGACAAGAAGCATATATATGCAGTCACTTATCAGCCGCTATCTCAGTAGTGCATTACCGCTCCTGAACAAGCACATAAGCATACAAGCCCAGCTGCTTTATAGATCACCTTCGCCTTCGTCCTGGACACTGCTTTAGTGGCGGCCCTGCGTACAATTCTCCATGCCAATAGTCTGCATCCTAAGCATATGGGATTTGGCATGATTAAGGGAGAATACATAAGGTTGAAAAAAAATTGCTCAGAGTTGGATACCTTTTTCAGGGAAATTCTGGAACTGAAAGAAAAGTTCTTAGACAGAGGTTATAACAGCGAGGTTATAGACAGAGCTATAGTACAAGTAGCAGAGATGGACAGGAAAGAGTTGTTGTCTGATGACAAAAAACAATGCTTGGTATGGAAGGATGGTATGGAAGGATGCTGTTTTGTTTCTAAACGCAAATCGTACCATAGGAAATCATCTTTCACCAAGTGTTGTTAGCACCAAAAAGTCTAACGCCTAACAGGAGCAATTGGCTACTGTGTAAAGGACACTAAGTGCAGCAATATAAATTGTAAAGCCTGTGGACATGCTGTAGTTTTGAAACAGTTCCAATCACGTGTCACAAAGAGTGTATGAAACTGTAAGCTGTACCAATTGCAGGTCCAAATATGTGAATTTTCTAGTCCAGTGTGCGGAGTGTAAGATGCAATATGTGGGTATGACCACTAAGGAGGTAAGGATAAGAGAGCATTTAATTGATATCTTCACATCTACCACCTGTTCTGCATTAGCTGCACATTTTATAGATAAACACAAAGGACAGTTCAAATCATTTAAGTGGCAAGTGATTGAGAAAGTCAGCCTAACAGAGAGAGGAGGAAATTTAGATATGCTGTTGTCCAAACGGGAAGCATTTGGGATTTTTTCTTTGCAAATGAGATTGCTGCTAGGTTTTAATACTGAAGCAGATTTAATTAATGTGTGGAGATACCCCCCCCCCCCCCCATATAATCTTTTCCTGTCCTGGCTTTTATCCGTATGCTTTGACGCAAACTTTACCCTAATTAAATAAGAGTGTACCTTAGGGTTCATAGATAAGGGAACTTATATGTATACAAAGCTTTGATATCCTTGCCAGGCTTTTACATAAATAATCTCTTACATAGTTTTAGTTTTAAAACATGTTATAAGAATGGGAATTTGGATAAAGGGGGATAGTTATGTTATGATCAAAGATTAGTTACCAAAGACTAATATAGATCTATATAAGGAGAAGGATAAGAAGTTGGGGATTTAAGGGGTTAATCTATTTAAAATCTAAATGTGTAATTATGTAATTAACCTATCAGGAAGTTGTAATGCCTTTAAATAAGTGTAGGTGGATATCATGACTTAGGCTTCTGATGACGGCGTAAGCCGAAACACATCAAGCCCTTTGTCTTACACTTGCAAGTGTGTTTTTATCCTGCATCCATGCTGTAAATATAGTCTATTTTTGAATTGTCCTGAAGCAACGCATATCGAAGATTGTTTTCAGCCCTGCGTATAACCCAGCACTATGGCGCTAACCTAGGAGTGGCAGCTCTGGTGTGGGATGCAGTGAGCACTTTGTATGTACATTCATATATTATATTATTTACTGAATTTTAGGTTACAATACATGTGGGGCTCCTCTTTGTGTCACATTGGCATCCGGTGATTGTAGCATTCAAGGTGTTAATACGAGAGATCAGTAGTTTAAATAGGAAAGCAACATGGCTTTAGGTGTACATGAGGGCTGCACACACTCCATGCAGCATGAAAAATAATAGGCAATGTGTGATCGCTCTAACTGTAGCTTATATAGTTTAGAAGAAATTTTAGATTTTTTATTTAGTTGTTAATCCGGTGTGTACAGACCTTCAATTCTACCAGCCTACATGGTCACTGTATTTTTAAAGAGGCAATGAATGTGATAAAAAAAAAAAAAAAAAAAAAAAAAAAATCAATGGTTTAAAATCATTGCAGAAAAAACTGCTCAAAAGTTTTCCTTTAACCCCATGAAAAAAAATCTGGCCGACACATTCCACCAGCCCACATCTTTTAAGGAACGTACAGTCACCTAGATTCCAAGTTTTGCGTTAGAAGCTGTGCGGTGCTAACGAGCAGTTTATGCTCACAGCTCACTTACAGACAGCGCTGGTATTACAGGTTTTTACAAACCCGGCGTTAACTGCAAAAAAAGTGAGCAAAGAGAAAAATTTTGCTCCACATCTCACCTCAATACCAGAGCTGCTTACGTTAGCGGTGAGCTGGCTAATCGTGCTTGTGCACGATTTTCCCATAGGTATCAATGGGGGAGAGCCGGCTGAAAAAACACCTGCAAAAAAGCAGCGTAAAGCTCCTAACGCAGCTCCATTGATTCCTATGGGGAAATAAAAGTTATGTCTACACCCAACACCCTAACATGAACCCCGAGTCTAAACACCCCTAATCTGCCACCCCCGAAACCTACATTATATTAACCCCTAATCTGCCGCTCCGGACACCGCCACCACCTACATTATACTTATTAACCCCTAATCTGCTGCCCCCAACATCACCGACACGTACATTATATTTATTAACCCCTAATCTGCCGCCCCCAATGTCGCTGCAACCTTACTACATTTATTAACCCCTAATCTGCCTCCCACAACATCACCACCACTATAATAAAGTTATTAACCCCTAAACCTAAGTCTAAACCTAACCCTAACCCCCCTCCCCCTAACTTAAATATAATTTAAATAAATCTAAATAAAATTACTACAATTAACTAAATAATTCCTATTTAAAACTAAATACTTACCTATAAAATAAACCCTAAGCTAGCTACAATATAACAAATAGTTGCATTGTATCTAACTAAAGGTTTATTTTTATTTTACAGGCAAGTTTGTATTTATTTTAATTAGGTACAATAGTTATTAAATAGTTATTAACTATTTAATAACTACCTAGCTAAAATAAATACAAATGTACCAGTAAAATAAAACCTAACCTAAGTTACAATTACACCTAACACTACACTATAATTAAATTAATTACCTAAATTAAATACAATTAATTACAATGAAATAAAATTATCTACCCCTAACAAAATAAAAAAGACCGCCCCCCCAAAAAAAAAGCCCTACCCAACACTAAATTACAAATAGCCCTTAAAAGGGCCTTTTGCGGGGCATTGCCCCAAAGTAATCAGCTCATTTACCTGAAAACATTTTTACAATCCCCCCCCAACATTAAAACCCACCACCCACACAACCAACCCTACTCTAAAACCCACACAATCCCCGCTAAAAAAAAACTAACACTAACCTCCTAACTAACATCCTCTTAATTCCACGGCCGACGACTAAATGAAGGTTCCTTTAAATGACGTCATCCAAGATGGCATCCCTTCAATTCCGATTGGCTGATAGAATTCTATCAGCCAATCGGAATTAAGGTAGAAAAAATCCTATTGGCTGATGCAATCAGCCAATAGGATTGAACTGGCATTCTATTGGCTGATTGCATCAGCCAATAGAATGCCAGCTCAATCCAATTGGCTGATTGGATCAGCTAATAGGATTGAACTTAATCCTATTGGCTGATTGCATCAGCCAATAGGATTTTTGTCTACCTTAATTCCGATTGGCTGATAGAATTTTATCAGCCAATCAAAATTGAAGGGACGCCATCTTGGATGACGTCATTTAAAGGAACCTTCATTCAGTCGTCGGCCGTGGAAAGAAGAGGATGCTCCGCGTGCGATGTCTTGAAGATGGACCTGCTCCACGCCGGATGGATGAAGATAGAAGATGCTGTCTGGATGAAGACTTCTGCCCGTCTGGAGGACCACTTCTGCCTGGTTGGATGAAGACTTCTCCCGGCTTCGTTGAGGACTTCGGCCCGGTTGGGTGAAGACTTCGGCCCGGTTGGGTGAAGACGTCTCCCGGTAAGGTGATCTTCAGGGGGTTAGTGTTAGGTTTTTTTAAGGGCGGATTGGGTGGGTTTTAGAGTAGAGTTGGTTGTGTGGGTGGTGGGTTTTTGGGGGTATTTGCACTTTTTTTTTTTTTTTACAGGTAAAAGAGCCGATTACTTAGGGGCAATGTCCCGCAAAAGGCCCTTTTAAGGGCTATTTGTAATTTAGTGTAGGGCTGGGCTTTTTTTTTTTTTGGGGGGGGGGACTTTTTTATTTTGTTAGGGGGATTAGAGTAGGTGTAATTAGTTTAAAAATCTTGTAATTTCTTTATTATTTTCTGTAATTTAGTGGGGTTTTTTTTGTACTTTAGATAATCTTATCTTAATTGTATTTAATTTAGTTAATTTATTTAATTATAGTGTAGTGTTAGTGTAACTTAGGTTAGGTTTTATACTTACCTATAAAATAAACCCTAAACTAGCTACAATATAACTAATAGTTACATTGTAGCTAGCTTAGGGTTTATTTTTATTTTACAGGTAAATTTGTATTTATTTTAACTAGGAAGTTATTAAATAGTTAATAACTATTTAATAACTATTCTACCTAGTTAAAATAAATACAAAGTTGCCTGTAAAATAAAAATAAACCCTAAGCTAGCTACAATGTAACTATTAGTTATATTGTAGCTAGTTTAGGGTTTATTTTATAGGTATTTAGTTTTAAATAGGAATTAGTTAATTGTAGTAATTTTATTTAGATTTATTGTAATTATATTTAAGTTAGGGGGGTTAGGGTTAGACTTAGGTTTAGGGTTTAATACATTTAATATAGTGGCGGCGACGTTGGGGGCGGCAGATTAGGGGTTAATAATATTTAACTTGTGTTTGCAATGCGGGAGTGCGGCGGTTTAGGGGTTGATATATTTATTATAGTGGCAGTGATATCCGGTTTGGCAGATTAGGGGTTAAAATATATATTTTAGAGTTTGCGATGTGGCGGGGCCTCGGTTTAGGGGTTAATAGGTAGTTTAGGGGTTAATAGGTAGTTTATGGGTGTTAGTGTACTTTTTAGCACTTTAGTTAAGAGTTTTATGCTACGGCGTTGTAGTGTAAAACTCTTAACTACTAATTTTTAAATGCGTTACCAGGCTTGGCAGGAAAGGGTCTACCGCTCACTTTTGGTCAGACTCGTAATACTGGCGCTATGCAAGTCCCATTGAAAATATAGGATACGCAATTGACATAAGTGGATTTGCGGTATTTCCGAGTCTGGCCAAAAAAGTGAGCGGTACACCTGTACCTGCAAGACTCGTAATACCAGAGAATACCAGGGGCGTTAAAAAGCAGCGTTGGGACCGGCCAACGCTGCTTTTTAAGCCTAACGCACAACTGGTAATCTAGCCGTTTGATATAATAATACAACATTTTAAATAAAGTATAGTAAAACACCTTTGCAAAAAACTTTCATTATGTTGCCACCTTTTCTGCAATTAGACTTTGAAAACTAAGTTCTAATTCCAAGAATTGGAAGTGAAAATGCACTCTCTGTTCCCAGTTGGCTTCAGTAAAGGTTATTCCTGGTGGGTCCTGCTGGCTGTGGGTCCTGCTATGGCCTGTGGTTGGTTCTGCTGGCCATGGGTCCTGCAGTGGCCTGTGGTGGGTTCTGCTGACCATGGGTCCTGCAGTGGGTCTGGCTGTGGCCTGCGGTGGATCCTACTGGCTGTGGCCTGCGGTGGGTCCTGTGAGCTGATTCGTTGTTGCAATGGGCCATTTGACTGGATTTCCCCCCAGGCCTCCCCTGCCACAGCCCAAGGATCTGGGAGAACTCGAATCCACGCTGGACAAAACAGGGACCGTCTGCCCCCCACTTCATCTGATCCCGGGCCGGGGGCAGACCCTTCATGCTGACTTAGATTCATTTGAGGGTTACTTTGACTGCTTCCCTTTGTTCCAAGACTGATTGGGCTTCCAAGAAGACTTGGACTGCTCCTGCTTGGAAGAGTGAGAGGAAGACTTTTGTCCTTTCAAGTTACGAAAAGAATGAAAATTACTTTGACGTCCTTTAGGTCTGTTCTTCTTGTCTTGAGGTAAATAAGACCCTTTTCCATCCGTAATATCAAATTATTTCTGCCAGACCAGGTCCGAACAAGGTTTTACCCTTGTAAGGAAGCGCCAGAAGCTTGGACTTGGAGGTAACATCAGCTGACCAAGACTTTATCCAAAAAGCCTGGTGGGCTAGGACAGTGAAAACAGACACCTTGGCTCCCAGTCTAATAACTTGCATGTTAGCATCAGAAATAAAGGAATTGGCTAGTTTCCCTATCTTGGATCTCCTCTAACGGAGTCTCAACTAAAATAGATTCAGACAAGGCATCGCACCAATAGGATGCAGCACTTGCTACTGTGGCAATATAAACTGCAGGTTGCCACTGAAGACCCTGATGAACATATATCTTTTTCAAATAAGCCTCCAGCTTCTTGTCCATGGGATCCTTAAAGAAGCAGCTATCCTGTATAGGGATCGTAGTTCTCTTAGCCAGAGTAGAAAGAGCCCCTTCTACTTTAGGCACCGTGTGCCATGAATCTTTAATGGAGTCAGTAACAGGAAACATCTTTGTAAAAATGGGAGATGGGGAAAAAAGGTATCCCTGTTTCTCCCATTCCTTTGAAATAATCTTCGTCACATGGTCTGGAACAGGAAATACTTCCACAGAGGAAGGAAAATCATAGTATTTATTAAAGGGACAGTCTAGGCCAAAATAAACTTTCATGATTCAGATAGAGAATGTAATTTTAAACAATTTTCCAATTTACTTTTATCACTAATTTTGCTTTGTTCTCTTGGTATTCTTAGTTGAAAGCTTAACCTAGGAGGTTCATATGCTAATTTCTTAGGCCTTGAAGCCCACCTCTTTCAGATTGCATTTTAACAGTTTTTCACCACTAGAGGGTGTTAGTTCACATATTTCATATAGATAACACTGTGCTCGTGCACAAGAAGTTATCTGGGAGCAGGCACTGATTGGCTAGACTGCAAGTCTGTCAAAAGAACTGAAAAAAGGGGCAGTTTGCAGAGGCTTAGATACAAGATAATCACAGAGGTTAAAAGTATATTATTATAACTGTGTTAGTTATGCAAAACTGGGAAATGGGTAATAAAAGGATTATCTATATTTTAAAACAATAGCAATTCTGGTGTAGACTACCCCTTTAAGTTTACTAGATTTCTTAGGGTTGACAACGACAGGAGTATCGGAGTTGTCCAAAGTAGCCAATAAGTCCTTTAATAAAACACACAAAGGTGTTCAAGCTTAAATCTGAAGTTTACTTCTTCAGTATCAGATGAAGGAATTATGCTCTCCGAATCGGAGATTTCACCCTCAGAGGCTACCGAGGTATCCTCATTAGACTTATGAGGGAGGAAAAGGTGCATAGCAGCAGACGGAACAGATACCTTACACTCTGAAAAATGTTTAGTTTTCCTCTTGCACTTCCCCAACATGGGAAAAGCAGATAATGCCGCAGATATCACAGAAGTTATCTGTGCTGCAAAATCTGATGGCACAAAAACTCCACCAGGAGGCTGAGGGGAATTGCTGGGCACAATATGTGTAACCATTGAGGATTGGGACGTTTGTGGAGAAAGCTGTGGCATTGCCTGAACAGCATTATACGGAGAGACATAAGAATCAATACGTTCATCTTTATATTTTAAAGTCTTTTGTAAACATGAGGAACAAAATTGCATAGGGAAAACAATTTGGGCCTCAAGACACAATAAGCATTCTATATCCATAGGAGATCCCTGATCCATGTCCTTGATAAAAATAATGCCCAATTAATTGGAATGACCAGAAAATAAAATGACATTGAGACAAATCTTTTTTTTTTTTAAAGGGATACTAAACCCATTTTTTTTATTTCATGATTCAGATAGAGCATGAGATTTTAAGCACCTTTCTATTTTACTCCTATTTTCAATTTTTCTTTGTTCTCATGCTATCTTGATTTGAAAAAGCAGTACTGTATGTAAGCTTTAGAGCCAGACCATTTTTTGTTCAGCACATGGGTAGCACTTGCTGATTTGTGGCTAAATGTAGCAAACCAATCAGCAGCTCTACCAAGGTGCTGAACTAAAAAATGGGCCGGCTCCTAACCTTTTATTACTGCTTTTTCAAATCAAGATAACATGAGAACAAAGAAAAATTGATAATAGGAGTAAATTAGAAAGTTGTTTAAAATTGCATGCTCTATCTGAATCATGAAAGAAAAAATGAGGGTTTAGTATCCCTTTAAATATCACAGAAAATTTTGATACGTTTATTCGTTATCTTACAAATAAAAAGGTACCTCTACACCTTAGATTGACTGAGGTGTCCTACCTGACCCTTCAATCTTAACATAGACCTCTCACCACGAAGAAAGAGCTGCACAAATGATCGATAAACGATCCGACATTCAAAAGCAGCTTAAAATGGCGCCGCTACTTTCAGGAACTAACCCGGGTGAAAGGGGAGGGTCACGTGACCAGCAAAAAAAATTAAAATGCGCAGAAACAAAGGCACGCTTTAACACAACTGGCAAGTAAATAATACAGTATGACAGAGCTAGATATAACGATCTTGCCCAAATAACGGTCCCAAAATTTAAAAGTCTTATTTTTAATTCCTCAGACTAATTAAAACGTATATATAGACAGCCTCAGGGCAAATATCCCAAAACATATCAAAATTATCCCCTTAGTCTCACACATATACCAATTGTCTGCACACTGCCAATTATAAAATCCTTTCTAAAGGATTAATATGTCCCAAAAAATACTGCAGCAAAACTTCTCAGTGCAAGTTTTCATTGACACCTAGAAGAAAAAAGGCACTTACATGTAGTCTAGCTGTCCGGCAGGAAGACAGCTCACAAGGCGTTTTAGGAAACAACCTTCCAGAGACCTGTAGAAAAAAGAAAGAACAGAGTAACCAACTCTGGCTTGCTATAACTAGGCCATCAATATGTTAGGAAACAAAGTAAGGACGACCTCACAAATTCCTAACTGCTTAAAAGCCACCACTCCTCTACTGAAGAGATTGACATGGACTAAGCTAAACCAAAATCCTTGCTTGCATGGAAAAGTACCCAAAAAAGGAATTAATTTCTTCAGACACCAAACCTCACCTCCTTCATTGACAAAGGTAAAGAGAATGACTGGGGATTATGTGTAGGGGAGAGACACTTAACAGCTTTGCTGTGATGCTCTTTGTCTCCTCCTGCTGGCCACTAGTAATTGGAATGACGCTGTCAACTCTCCATATCTTAGGAAAAAAAATCTTTTTCACCTACTTTTGTTATCTAGATGATTGAGTAATACTTTAAAAGTGCCTTTAATATCTTTGCAGTGTTTAAACATATAGACATGCAAGAGCAGTAGTTCTAAAACAACATGCTCTAACAAATTAGTGCCTGCAATGGCCCTTTTGAGTGAAAAATAAATCTGCATAGAAACCCATTAGGCAATCATCATCGATACTAAATCAATTATCTGTCGTAGCCTCTAGATTTTGATTCATGTTTTTTATTTTTATTTTATTTACCCCCCATCAGAATGTTCGAACAACAGATGTTCAAGTTATATCATGAAAGTATATTGGGTAGCTAAACTAATTTAAACAGCCACACCTTTTGATTTTTTCATGTAAGAAAAGTAAGCCAAAGAGCTGAATACAATGTTTCCATCCACCAATATCGGTTAAAATGGGAATCTGAGGGTTAAATATAACATAGTTTAAAAAACAAATTCATATATTACATTTCAATTCAAATACATCAGTGTACGTGATACAAATGTTCAGTTCAAAAGTATAAAATGGACAAAAGCTAAAATAACAAAGAGATGTGACAATTGTACCTTATAATGCATTACACTGGCAGGTTTGTAGGGATGTTCACTTTCAAGGACTGCATAGTGACTGGAAGTAGTACATGCAGACAGTTGCTCAGGCTGATTACCAGTCGTGCTATCTGTGGACTGGTTGGGATTAAATGTAGGAGGAGCATATTTCTGGTTCAGAACGGCCACAGAGGGAAGCAGTTGACGAACAAGACCAAACACTTCAACGGCTGCCTAAAAAAAATAAATAGAATATGCAACTACAATACAACAGTTACAGGGCAACAATCGTATGAATATATTTTATACACAATTGTTCAAATTAGAGGCAATAAAACAAAGCAACTGTAATATCAATCAGAGAGAGAGAGAGAGAGTTGTAGAAAGAATATTTATCATTACCTTTGGAATAGCAGCTGCTACCGGTCCAATGTATGCTATCAAAAGAGGAAGCAGCAAGGAAAACAAACTCGAAGAACTAAGCAGTTCTGGAATGTCCTCAGCTAGAAGGAGGAGAAAAATAAATATAAAAATAAGCATAAAACATGCAACTCAATATATTTGAATTGGTATATAGTAAAAATGTATTAGCATTTATTCAAGATTCACCAACAACAACAGTATGTGCTACCTTTGTTAACTCACCTCTATAACACTAACACAGGTTTTCTAAATCTTTGCTTCCAAAGGCATAGATGAAAATTTACAAACAACTGGCACACAATAACAAAGGGACATTACAGTCACTTTAGCAAATAAACCACTATGCATCACTGATGATATAATTTATTGCAGTCAAATATTTTATCTTGTTTTGCTACTTTGAAATTTCACTACTTTTTCTTGTTGCCATCAAAACCACTTCTCAGCATTCTAATAATCTGGCAAAGAAATGATTTTTTTGTGAGTTTTTTCTTGAAGATTTCAAATACGAATGGCTGAAATCTTATTACAGTAGATTTCTGAACATTTGGGGATGCAAACTGCTTATCCATTACAACCTGCCTTGGTGGTTGCAATAGCACTTAGGTCTAAAAAAAAAACCCAACAAAATTATAAATTAATTTCTTTCATGATGGTGAGAGTCCACAAGTCATCATATGTGGAAAACATAATTTATGTAAGAACTTACCTGATTAATTACTTTCATATTGGCAAGAGTCCATGAGCTAGTGACATATGAGATATACAATCCTACCAGGAGGGGCAAAGTTTCCTAAACCTCAAAATGCCTATAAATACACCCCCTCACCACACCCACAATTCAGTTTAACGAACAGCCAAGAAGTGGGGTGAAAAACAAAGGAGTAAAAAGCATCAACAAAGGAATTTGGAAATAATTGTGCTTTATACAAAAAAATCATAACCACCATATAAAGGGTGGGCCTCATGGACTCTTGCCAATATGAAAGAAATGAATTTATCAGGTAAGTTCTTGCATAAATTATGTTTTCTTTCATGTAATTGGCAAGAGAACATGAGCTAGTGACGTATGGGATAGCAAGATGTGGAACTCCACGCAAGAGTCACTAGAGAGGGAGGGACAAAATAAAAAACATAATTTATGTAAGAACTTACCTGATAAATTCATTTCTTTCATATTAGCAAGAGTCCATGAGCTAGTGACGTATGGGATATACATTCCTACCAGGAGGGGCAAAGTTTCCCAAACCTCAAAATGCCTATAAATACACCCCTCACCACACCCACAATTCAGTTTAACGAATAGCCAAGAAATGGGGTGATAAAAAAGTGCGAAAGCATATAAAATAAGGAATTGGAATAATTGTGCTTTATACAAAATCATAACCACCACAAAAAAAGGGCGGGCCTCATGGACTCTTGCTAATATGAAAGAAATGAATTTATCAGGTAAGTTCTTACATAAATTATGTTTTCTTTCATGTAATTAGCAAGAGCCCATGAGCTAGTGACGTATGGGATAATGATTACCCAAGATGTGGATCTTTCCACACAAGAGTCACTAGAGAGGGAGGGATAAAATAAAGACAGCCAATTCCTGCTGAAAATAATCCACACCCAAAATAAAGTTTAACGAAAAACATAAGCAGAAGATTCAAACTGAAACCGCTGCCTGAAGTACTTTTCTACCAAAAACTGCTTCAGAAGAAGAAAATACATCAAAATGGTAGAATTTAGTAAAAGTATGCAAAGAGGACCAAGTTGCTGCTTTGCAAATCTGATCAACCGAAGCTTCATTCCTAAACGCCCAGGAAGTAGAAACTGACCTAGTAGAATGAGCTGTAATTCTCTGAGGCGGAGTTTTACCCGACTCAACATAGGCAAGATGAATTAAAGATTTCAACCAAGATGCCAAAGAAATGGCAGAAGCTTTCTGGCCTTTTCTAGAACCGGAAAAGATAACAAATAGACTAGAAGTCTTTCGGAAAGATTTAGTAGCTTCAACATAATATTTCAAAGCTCTAACAACATCCAAAGAATGCAACGATTTCTCCTTAGAATTCTTAGGATTAGGACATAATGAAGGAACCACAATTTCTCTACTAATGTTGTTGGAATTCACAACTTTAGGTAAAAATTCAAAAGAAGTTCGCAACACCGCCTTATCCTGATGAAAAATCAGAAAAGGAGACTCACAAGAAAGAGCAGATAATTCAGAAACTCTTCTGGCAGAAGAGATGGCCAAAAGGAACAAAACTTTCCAAGAAAGTAATTTAATGTCCAATGAATGCATAGGTTCAAACGGAGGAGCTTGAAGAGCCCCCAGAACCAAATTCAAACTCCAAGGAGGAGAAATTGACTTAATGACAGGTTTTATACGAACCAAGGCTTGTACAAAACAATAAATATCAGGAAGAATAGCAATCTTTCTGTGAAAAAGAACAGAAAGAGCAGAGATTTGTCCTTTCAAGGAACTTGCGGACAAACCTTTATCTAAACCATCCTGAAGAAACTGTAAAATTCTCGGTATTCTAAAAGAATGCCAAGAAAAATGATGAGAAATACACCAAGAAATAGAAGTCTTCCAGACTCTATAATATATCTCTCTAGATACAGATTTACGAGCCTGTAACATAGTATTAATCACAGAGTCAGAGAAACCTCTTTGACTAAGAATCAAGCGTTCAATCTCCATACCTTTAAATTTAAGGATTTCAGATCCTGATGGAAAAAAGGACCTTGTGACAGAAGGTCTGGTCTTAACGGAAGAGTCCACGGTTGGCAAGAGGCCATCCGGACAAGATCCGCATACCAAAACCTGTGAGGCCATGCCGGAGCTACCAGCAGAACAAACGAGCATTCCTTCAGAATCTTGGAGATTACTCTTGGAAGAAGAACTAGAGGCGGAAAGATATAGGCAGGATGATACTTCCAAGGAAGTGATAATGCATCCACTGCTTCCGCCTGAGGATCCCGGGATCTGGACAGATACCTGGGAAGTTTCTTGTTTAGATGGGACGCCATCAAATCTATTTCTGGAAGTTCCCACATTTGAACAATCTGAAGAAATACCTCTGGGTGAAGAGACCATTCGCCCGGATGCAACGTTTGGCGACTGAGATAATCCGCTTCCCAATTGTCTACACCTGGGATATGAACCGCAGAGATTAGACAGGAGCTGGATTCCGCCCAAACTAAAATTCGAGATACTTCTTTCATAGCCAGAGGACTGTGAGTTCCTCCTTGATGATTGATGTATGCCACAGTTGTGACATTGTCTGTCTGAAAACAAATGAACGATTCTCTCTTCAGAAGAGGCCAAAACTGAAGAGCTCTGAAAATTGCACGGAGTTCCAAAATATTGATCGGTAATCTCACCTCCTGAGATTCCCAAACTCCTTGTGCCGTCAGAGATCCCCACACAGCTCCCCAACCTGTGAGACTCGCATCTGTTGAAATTACAGTCCAGGTCGGAAGCACAAAAGAAGCCCCCTGAATTAAACGATGGTGATCTGTCCACCACGTTAGAGAGTGTCGAACAATCGGTTTTAAAGATATTAATTGAGATATCTTTGTGTAATCCTTGCACCATTGATTCAGCAGGAGATTTAAATACCTTATCCAAACGTTTAGAATTAGTATCAAGAGGACCAGAATCCTCTATTTCTAAAGCAATTAGAACTTCTTTAAGTAAAGAACGAATAAATTCCATTTTAAATAAATATGAAGATTTATCAGCATCAACCTCTGAGACAGAATCCTCTGGACCAGAAGAGTCATCAGAATCAGAATGATGATGTTCATTTAAAAATTCATCTGTAGGGAGAGAAGTTTTAAAAGATTTTTTACGTTTACTAGAAGGAGAAATAACAGACATAGCCTTCTTTATGGATTCAGAAACAAAATCTCTTATGTTATCAGGAACATTCTGCACCTTAGATGTTGAAGGAACTGCAACAGGCAATGGTACTTTACTAAAGGAAATATTATCTGCATTAACAAGTTTGTCATGACAATCAATACAAACAACAGCTGGAGGAATAGCTACCAAAAGTTTACAGCAGATACACTTAGCTTTGGTAGATCCAGCACTAGACAGCGATTTTCCTGTAGTATCTTCTGACTCAGATGCAACGTGAGACATCTTGCAATATGTAAGAGAAAAAACAACATATAAAGCAAAATTGATCAAATTCCTTAAATGACAGTTTCAGGAATGGGAAAAAATGCCAAACAAGAAGCTTCTAGCAACCAGAAGCAATGAAAAATGAGACTTAAATAATGTGGAGACAAAAGCGACGCCCATATTTTTTAGCGCCAAATAAGACGCCCACATTATTTGGCGCCTAAATGCTTTTGGCGCCAAAAATGACGCCACATCCGGAACGCCGACATTTTTGGCGCAAAATAACGTCAAAAATGACGCAACTTCCGGCGACACGTATGACGCCGGAAACGGAAAAGAATTTTTGCGCCAAAAAAGTCCGCGCCAAGAATGACGCAATAAAATGAAGCATTTTCAGCCCCCGCGAGCCTAACAGCCCACAGGGAAAAAGAGTCAAATTTTTGAAGGTAAGAAAAAAATGATTAAATCAAATGCATTATCCCAAATCTGAAACTGACTGTCTGAAAAATAAGGAAAGTTGAACATTCTGAGTCAAGGCAAATAAATGTTTGAATACATATATTTAGAACTTTATAAACAAAGTGCCCAACCATAGCTTAGAGTGTCACAGAAAATAAGATTTACTTACCCCAGGACACTCATCTACATGTTTGTAGAAAGCCAAACCAGTACTGAAACGAGAATCAGCAGAGGTAATGGTATATATAAGAGTATATCGTCGATCTGAAAAGGGAGGTAAGAGATTAATCTCTACGACCGATAACAGAGAACCTATGAAATAGACCCCGTAGAAGGAGATCACTGCATTCAAATAGGCAATACTCTCCTCACATCCCTCTGACATTCACTGCACGCTGAGAGGAAAACCGGGCTCCAACTTGCTGCGGAGCGCATATCAACGTAGAATCTAGCACAAACTTACTTCACCACCTCCATCGGAGGCAAAGTTTGTAAAACTGAATTGTGGGTGTGGTGAGGGGTGTATTTATAGGCATTTTGAGGTTTGGGAAACTTTGCCCCTCCTGGTAGGAATGTATATCCCATACGTCACTAGCTCATGGACTCTTGCTAATTACATGAAAGAAACAGCCATTTTGCTGAAAACAAATAATCCAAAACCCAAATATAAGTTAATTCTCAAAAAATAAAAAATTAAATCATAAGCAGAAGAATCAAACTGAAACAGCTGCCTGAAGAACTTTCCTACCAAAAACTGCTTCCGAAGAAGCAAATACATCAAAACGGTAGAATTTAGAAAATGTATGCAAAGAAGACCAAGTTGCTGCTTTGCAAATCTGATCAACTGAAGATTCATTCTTAAAAGCCCAAGAAGTGGAAACTGATCTAGTAGAATGAGCTGTAATTCTCTGAGGTGGGGGGCTTTACCCGACTCCAAATAAGCTTGATGAATCAAAAGTTTTAACCACGATGCCAAATAAACGGCAGAAGCCTTCTAACCTTTCCTGGAACCAGAAAAGATAAAAAATAGACCAGAAGTCTTCCTGAAATCTTTAGTGGCTTCAACATTATATTTTCAGAGCTCTCACCACATACATAGAATGTAAAGATCTCTCCAAAGAATTCTTAGGATTAGGATACAAAGAAGGGACAGCAATTTCTCTATTAATGATGTTAGAATTCACAACCTTAGGTAAGAATTTAAATGAAGTCCGCAAAACTGCCTTATCCTGAGGAAAAATCAGATAAGGAGATTCACAAGAAAGAGCAGATAATTCAGAAACTCTTCTAGCAGAAGAGATAGCCAAAAGGAACAACACTTTCCAAGAAAGTAGTTTAATAGCCAAAGAATGCATAGGCTCAAATGGAAGAGCCTGTAAAGCCTGTACAAAACAATGAATCAGGAAGTTTAGCAATTGTCCTGTGGAATAAAACAGAAAGAGCAGAGATTTGTCCTTTCAAGGAACTAGCAGACAAACATTTATCCAAACCATCCAGAAGAAACTGTAAAATTCTAGGAATTCTAAAAGAATGCCAAGAGAATTTATGAGAAGAACACCAAGAAATGTAAGTCTTCCAAACTCAATAATACATCTTTCTAGAAACAGATTTACGAGCCTGCAACATAGTATTAATCACTGAGTCAGAGAAATCTCTATGACTAAGCACTAATCGTTCAATTTCCATACCTTCAAATTGAATGAT
Organism: Bombina bombina; assembly: GCF_027579735.1. Lineage (NCBI taxonomy): Eukaryota > Metazoa > Chordata > Amphibia > Anura > Bombinatoridae > Bombina > Bombina bombina. The sequence continues at coordinate 893,857,790 of NC_069501.1, read as the reverse complement.
TTGAGATCCTGATGGAAAAACTGACCTTGAGATAGAAGGTCTGGCCTTAATGGAAGTGGCCAAGGTTGGCAACTAGACATCCAAACAAGATCCGCAAACCAAAACCTGTGAGACCATGCTGGAGCAACCAGCAGCACAAACGATTGCTCCAAGATGATTTTGGAGATCACTCTTGGAAGAAGAACTAGAGACGGGAAAATATAAGCAGGATGATAACACCACGGAAGTGTCAACACATCCACTGCTTCCGCCTGAGGATCCCTGGACCTGGACAGGTACCAGGGAAGTTTTTTGTTTAGATGAGATGCCATCAGATCTATTTCTGGAAGCCCCCACATCTGAACAATTTGAGAAAACACATCTGGGTGGAGAGACCATTCTCCCGGATGTAAAGTCTGACGACTGAGATAATCCTCTTACCAATTGTCTATACCTGGGATATCAACTGCAGAAATTAGACAGGAGCTGGATTCCGCCACAAGAAGTATCCGAGATACTTCTTTCATAGCTTGAGGACTGTGAGTCCCACCCTGATGATTGACATATGCCACAGTTGTGATATTGTCTGTCTGAAAACAAATGAACGGTTCGCTCTTCAACAGAGGACAAAACTGAAGAGCCCTGAGAATTGCACGGAGTTCCAAAATATTGATTGGTAAACTCGCCTCTTGAGATTTCCAAACCCCTTGTGCTGTCAGAGATCCCCAAACAGCTCCCCAACCTGAAAGACTTGCATCTGTTGTGATCACAGTCCAGGTTGGACGAACAAAAGAGGCCCCTAGAATAATACGATGGTGATCTAACCACCAAGTCAGAGAAAGTCGAACATTGGGATTTAAGGATATTAATTGTGATATCCTTGTATAATCCATGCACCATTGGATCAGCATACAAAGCTGGAGAGGTCTCATATGAAAACGAGCAAAGGGGATCGCGTCCGATGCTGCAGTCATGAGACCTAAAACTTCCATGCACATAGCTACTGAAGGGAATGACTGAGACTGAAGGTTCCGGCAGGCTGCAACCAATTTCAAATGTCTCTTGTCTGTTAGAGACAAAGTCATGGACACTGAATTTATCTGGAAACCTAAAAAGGTTACCTTTGTCTGAGGAATCAAAGAACTTTTTGGTAAATAGATCCTCCAACTATGTCTTTGAAGAAACAACACTAGTTGATTTGTGTGAGACTCTGCAGAACGTAAAGACTGAGCGACTACCAAGATATCGTCCAAATAAGGAAACACCGCAATACCCCGCTCTCTGATTGCAGAGAGTAGGGCACCGAGAACATTTGAAAAGATTCTTGGAGCTGTTGCTAGGCCAAAAGGAAGAGCAACAAATTGGTAATGCTGGTCTAGAAAAGAGAATCTCAGAAATGTATAATGATCCGGATGAATCGGAATATGAAGATATGCATCCTGTAAGTCTATTGTGGACATATAATGCCCTTGTTGAACAAATGGCAGAATAGTCCTTATAGTCAACATCTTGAAAGTTGGTACTCTTACATATCAATTCAAAATTTTTAGATCCAAAACTGGTCTGAATGAATTTTCTTTCTTTGGGACAATGAATAGATTTGAATAAAACCCCAGACCCTGTTCCTGAAAAGGATCTGGCATGATTAAATCTGATAACTCCAGGTCTGAAACACACTTCAGGAAAGCCTGAGCCTTTACACTGTGTTCGCTGGAATGCGTGACAGAAAAAATCTTCTCACAGGCGGTCTTACTCAGTCCTATTCTGTACCCCTGAGATACAATACTCTGGATCAATTCGGTCCAAAATCATTGGATTCAAACATCTTTGAAAAATTTAAATCTGCCCCCTACCAGCTGAGCTGTAATGAGGGCCGCACCTTCATGCGGACTTGGGGGCTGGCTTTGATCTCTTAAATACTTGGATTTATTCCAATTTGAGGAAGGCTTCCAATTGGAAACAGATTCCTTTGGGGAAGGATTAGATTTCTGTTCCTTATTATGTCGAAAGGAACGAAAATGGTTAGAAGTTTTAGATTTTCCCTTAGGTAAAAAAACTCCCTTCCACCCAGTGACAGTTGAAATTATTGAATCCAACTGTGAGAACCAAATAATTTATTGCCTTGGAAAGAAAGAGATAGCAATCTAGACTTCAGCATTCCAAGATTTAAGCCACAAAGCTCTACTAGCTAAAATAGCTAAAGACATAGATTAAACATTAATTTTGATGATTATCAAAAATGGCATCACAAATAAAATTATTAGCATGTTGAATCAAGTTAAAATGCTAGACAAATCATGATCCAATACTTGTTGCGCTAAAGTTTCCAACCAAAAAGTTGAAGCAGCTGCAACATCAGCCAAAAAAATTGCATGCCTGAGAAGATGACCTGAATATAAATAGGCTTTCTTTAGATAAGATTCAAGTTTCCTATCTAAAGGATCTTTAAAATAAGTACTATCTTCCGTAGGAATAGTAGTACGTTTAGCAAAAGTAGAGATAGCCCCATCAACTTTAGGGATCTTTTCCCAAAACTCCAATCTTACTGCTGGCAAAGGATACAATTTTTTAAACCTTGAAGAAGGAATAAAAGTACCACCAGGCCTATTACATTCTTTAGAAATCATATCAGAAATAGCATAAGGAAATGGAAAAACCTCTGGAATAACCACAGGAGGTTTATAAACAGAATTTAAATGTTTACTAATTTTAAATTCAAGAGGACTAGTTTCCTCCATATCTAATGTAATCAACACTTCCTTTAATAAAGAAAGAATATACTCCATTTTAAATAAGAGGATTTGTCAGTGTCAATATCTGAGGCAGGATCTTCTAAATCAGATAGATCCTCATCAGAGAAGGATAAATCAGTATGTTGCCGGTCATTTGAAATTTCATCAACTCTATGAGAAGTTTTAAAAGACCTTTTACGTTTATTAGAAGGCGGGATGGCAGACAAAGCCTTCTAAATAGAATCAGAAAAAAATTCTTTTAAATTTACAGGTATATCTTGTGCATTAGATGTTGAACTACTACTGATGGATACATTTTCTGCATGTAAAAGTTTATCATGACAACTATTACAAACCACAGCTGGAGGTATAATCTCCACAAGTTTACAACAAATGCACTTCGCTTTGGTAGAACTGTTATCAGGCAGCAGGGATCCAACAGTGAATTCTGAGACAGGATCAGATTGAGACATCTTGCAAATGTAAGAGAAAAAAAACAACATATAAAGCAAAATTATCAATTTCCTTATATGGCAGTTTCAGGAATGGGAAAAAATGCAAACAGCATAGCCCTCTGACATAGAAAAAAGGCAAGAGGCAAATAGGAATGGGGTCTTAAATAATGAAAATATTTGGCGCCAAGTATGACACACAACAAACAGAAAAATATTTTTTGGCGCCAAAAACGTCCGAAAATGACACACTTGCGTCATAGATGATGCAACCTTGTGAAGGACTCGGCGTCAACTAAGACGTCGGAAATGACGAATTTGCGGCAACAAACGTAATTTTGCGCCAAAAAATCTTGAGCCAAGAATGACGCAATAAAATTTGGCATTTTGCGCCCTCGCAAGCCTAATTCTGCCCGCAAATTTAAAAGACAGTCAATTTGAAAAAGAGACTATACCCCAGGTAAGAAATACATTTTCATAAAAAAGCATTTCCCAGATATGAAACTGACAGTCTGCAAAAAAGGAAATATACTGAAAACCTGAATCATGGCAAATATAAGTACAAAACATATAGTTAGAACTTTATATAAATACATAAAGTACCAAACCATAGATGAGAGTGTCTTAAGTAATGAAAACATACTTTCCAAAAGACACCCAGCCACATATAGCAGATAGCCAAACCAGTACTGAAACGGTTATCAGTAGAGGTAATGGAATATGAGAGTATATCGTCGATCTGAAAAGGGAGGTAGGAGATGAATCTCTATGACCGATAACAGAGAACCTATGAAATAGATCCCCGTGAGGAAAACCATTGCATTCACTAGGTGATACTCCCTTCACATCCCTCCGACATTCACTGTACTCAGAGGAATCGGGCTTCAAAAAATGCCGAGAAGCGCATATCAACGTAGAAAAGTAAATTTATGCTTACCTGATAAATTGATTTCTTCTATGATACAATGAGTCCACGGATTCATCCTTTACTTGTGAGATATTATCCTCCTGCTAACAGGAAGGGGCAAAGAGCACCACAGCAGAGCTGTCTATATAGCTCCTCCCTTGACTCCACCCCCCAGTCATTCGACCGAAGGTACAGGAAGAAAAAGGAGAAACTAAAAGGTGCAGAGGTGACTGAAGTTTAAATAAAAAAAAAAATATCTGTCTTAAAATGACAGGGCGGGCCGTGGACTCGTATCATAGAAGAAATCAATTTATCAGGTAAGCATAAATTTACTTTTCTTCTATAAGATACGACGAGTCCATGGATTCATCCTTTACTTGTGGGATACAATTCCAAAGCTACAGGACACGGATGAACAGGAGGGACAAGACAGATGGTTAAACAGAAGGCACCAATGCTTGAAGAACTTTTCTCCCAAAAATAGCCTCCGAAGAAGCAAAGGTATCAAATTTGTAAAATTTGGAAAAGGTATGAAGGGAAGACCAAGTCGCAGCCTTACAAATCTGTTCAACAGAAGCATCATTTTTAAAAGCCCATGTGGAAGCCAAAGCTCTCGTAGAGTGAGCTGTAATTCTTTCAGGAGGCTGCTGTCCAGCAGCCTCATATGCCAAACGGATGATGCTTTTCAGCCAAAAAGAAAGAGAGGTAGCCGTAGCTTTTTGACCTCTACGTTTACCAGAATAGACAACAAACAAAGAAGATGTTTGACGGAAATCTTTGGTCGCTTGCAAGTGAAACTTCAAAGCACGAACCACGTCCAAGTTGTGCAACAGACGCTCCTTCTTAGAGGAAGGATTAAGACACAGGGAAGGAACAACAATTTCCTGATTAATATTCTTATTAGTAACAACTTTAGGAAGGAATCCAGGTTTGGTACGCAAAACCACCTTATCAGAATGGAAAACAAGATAAGGCGCATCGCATTGCAATGCAGATAGTTCAGAAACTCGTCGAGGCGAAGAGATAGCAACTAAAAACAGAACTTTCCAAGATAGAAGCTTAATATCTATGGAATGCATAGGTTCAAACGGAACTCCTTGAAGAACTTTAAGAACTAAATTCAAACTCCATGGCGGAGCAACAGGTTTAAACACAGGCTTGATTCTAACTAAAGCCTGACAGAACGACTGAACGTCTGGAACATCTGCCAGACGCTTGGGCAGTAAAATTGAAAAAGCAGATATCTGTCCCTTTAGAGAACTAGCTGATAGCCCCTTCTCCAATCCTTCTTGGAGAAAGGACAAAATCCTAGGAATCCTGATCTTACTCCACGAGTAGCCTTTGGATTCGCACCAATAAATATATTTACGCCATATCTTATGATAAATTTTCCTAGTGACAGGCTTTCGAGCCTGAATCAAGGTATCTATGACCAACTCATAAAATCAAGCATTCAATCTCCAGACAGTCAGCCGCAGATAAACTAGACTGGGATGCTGGAACGGACCTTGAATGAGAAGAGGCCACGGTGGTAGAGATGACATGTCCACCAGGTCTGCATACCAAGTCCTGCGTGGCCACGCAGGTGCTATCAAAATCACCGAAGCTCTCTCCTGTTAGATTCTGGCAATCAGACGAGGAAGGAGAGGAAATGGTGGAAACACATAAGCCAGGTTAAATGACCAAGGTACTGCTAGAGCATCTATCAGTACTGCTTGAGGATCCCTTGATCTGGACCCGTAACAAGGAAGTTTGGCATTCTGACGAGATGCCATCAGATCCAATTCTGGTGTGCCCCATTGATGAATCAATTGTGAAAACACCTCCGGATGGAGTTCCCACTCCCCCGGATGAAAAGTCTGACGACTTAGAAAATTCGCTTCCCAGCTCTCCACTCCTGGGATATAGATTACTGATAGATGGCAAGAGTGCGTCTCTGCCCATCAAATTATTTTGGAAACCGCTATCATCGCTAGAGAACTCTTTGTTCCCCCCTGATGATTGATATATACTACAGTTGTGATATTGTCAGACTGGAATCTTATGAATCTGGCTGAAGCCACGCCTGAAGTGCGTTGAATATCGCTCTCAGTTCTAGAATATTTATCGGGAGGAGAGCCTCCTCCTGAGTCCACACACCCTGTGCTTTCAGGGAATTCCAGACTGCACCCCAGTCCAATAGGCTAGCGTCCATCGTCACTATGACCCATGCTGGCCTGCGGAAACACATTCCCTGGGACAGATGATCCTGTGACAACCACCAAAGAAGATAGTCTCTGGTCTCTTGATCCAGATTTATCTGAGGAGATAAATTTGCATAATCCCCATTCCACAGTTTGAGCATGCATAGTTGCAGTGGTCTAGGATGCAAGCGAGCAAACGGAACTATGTCCATTGCCGCTACCATTAGTCCGATTACCTCCATATACTGAGCCACTGACTGCCGAGGAATGGAATGAAGAGCTAGGCAGGTGGTTAAAATCTTTGATTTCCTGACCTCTGTCAGAAAAATTTTCATGGCTACCGAATCTATCAGAGTTCCCAGGAATGGAACTCTTGTGAGGGGGATAAGTGAACCCTTTTTCACGTTCACCTTCCACCCGTGAGATCTTAGAAAAGCCAACACGATGTGAGATTTGGCTAGTTGGTAAGTTGACGCCTGAATTAAGATATCGTCCAGATAAGGCGCCACTGCTATGCCCCGTGGCGATAGAACCGCCAGAAGGGACCCTAGCACTTTTGTGAAAATTCTGGGAGCTGTGGCCAGCCCGAAGGTAATGCTTGTCCAGGAAGGCGAGCCGGAGGAACTGGTGATGATCTTTGTGGATAGGAATGTGAAGATATGCATCCTTTAAATCCACGGTGGTCATATATTGACCCTCCTGGATCATTGGTAAAATAGTCTGAATGGTCTCCATCTTGAAGGATGGGACTCTGAGGAATTTGTTTAGGATCTTGAGATCTAAGATTGGTCTGAAGGTTCCCTCTTTTTTGGGAACCACAAAAAGATTGGAGTAAAACCCCTGCCCCTGTTCTGCTTTTGGAACTGGGCAGATCATTCCCATGGTATATAGGTCTTCTACACAGTGTAAGAACGCCTCTCTTTTTGTCTGGTTTACAGACAATTGAGAAAGATGGAATCTCCCCCTTGGGGGAGAATCTTTGAAATCCAGAAGATACCCTCTGGGTTACTATTTCTAAAGCCCAGGAGTCCTGAACGTCTCTTGCCCAAGACTGAGCGAAGAGAGAAAGTCTGCCCCCTACTAGATCCGGTCCCGGATCGAGGGCTACCCCTTCATGCTGTCTTGGTGGCAGCAGCGGGCTTCTTGGCCTGTTTACCCTTGTTCCAAGTCTAGTTCGGTCTCCATACTGACTTGGACTGAGCAAAATTCCCCTCTTGCTTTGCGACAGGGGAAGAGGTAGAGGGACAACCTTTGAAGTTCCGAAAGGAACGAAAATTATTTTGTTTGGTCCTCATCTTATTTGTCTTATCCTGAGGAAGGGCATGGCCTTTCCCTCCAGTGATGTCTGAAATGATCTCTTTCAGTTCAGGCCCGAATAGGGTCTTACCCTTGAAAGGGATGGCTAAAAGCTTAGATTTTGATGACACATCAGCAGACCAGGACTTAAGCCATAATGCTCTACGCGTTAAAATGGCAAAACCTGAATTATTTGCCGCTAATTTAGCCAATTGAAAAGCGGCATCTGTAATGAAAGAATTAGCTAGCTTGAGAGCCCTAATTCTATCCAGAATATCATCTAATGGGGTCTCAACCTGAAGAGCCTCTTCCAGAGCCTCGAACCAAAAGGACGCGGCAGTAGTTACAGGAACAATGCACGCTAGAGGTTGGAGAAGAAAACCTTGGTGAACAAATATTTTCTTCAGAAGACCCTCTAATTTTGTATCCATAGGATCATTGAAAGCACAACTGTCCTCGATAGGTATAGTTGTACGCTTAGCCAGGGTAGAAATAGCTCCCCTCCACCTTAGGGACCGTCTGCCACGAGTCGCGCACGGCGTCAGATATGGGAAACATTTTCTTAAAAGTAGGAGGGGGAGCGAACAGTATACCTGGTCTATCCCACTCCTTAGTAACAATTTCCGAAATCCTCTTAGGGACAGGAAAAACATCAGTGTAGGCAGGAACCTCTAGGAATTGGTCCATTTTACACAATTTCTCTGGAACTACAATAGGGTCACAATCACCCAGAGTCGCTAAAACCTCCCTGAGCAATAAGCGGAGGTGTTCTAGTTTAAATTTAAAAGCCGTCATATCTGAATCTGTCTGAGGGAACATATTTCCTGAATCAGAAATCTCTCCCTCAGCCAGCAAATTCCTCACTTTAGAACATTGTGAGGGTACATCGGATATGGCTAATAAAGCATCAGAGGGCTCAGCGTTTGTTCTCACACCAGACCTACTGCGCTTCCCCTGCAACCCAGGCAGCTTAGATAAAACCTCTGTGAGGGTAGTATTCATAACTGCGGCCATATCTTGCAGGGTGAAAGAATTAGACGCACTAGAAGTACTTGGCGTCGCTTGTGCGGGCGTTAATGGTTGTGACACTTGGGGAGAATTAGATGGCAAAACCTGATTCTCTTCTGACTGAGAATCATCCTGCGACATACTTTTAAGTAGCTAAAATATGTTCTTTACAATTTATTGACCTTTCAGTGCATGAGGGACACATTCTAAGTGGAGGTTCCACAATGGCTTCTAAACATATTGAACATTGACTTACCTCAATGTCAGACATGTTGAACTGGCTAGTAATGTCTACAAACAAGCATGAAAACACTTTATTTAGTGAAAAAAAAACATAATTTATGCTTACCTGATAAATTTATTTCTCTTGTAGTGTAGTCAGTCCACGGGTCATCCATTACTTATGGGATAATATCTCTTCCCCAACAGGAAGTTGCAAGAGGATCACCCAAGCAGAGCTGCTATATAGCTCCTCCCCTCACATGTCATATCCAGTCATTCGACCGAAACAAGACGAGAAAGGAGAAACCATAGGGTGCAGTGGTGACTGGAGTTTAATTAAAATTTAGATCTGCCTTAAAAGACAGGGCGGGCCGTGGACTGACTACACTACAAGAGAAATAAATTTATCAGGTAAGCATAAATTATGTTTTCTCTTGTTAAGTGTAGTCAGTCCACGGGTCATCCATTACTTATGGGATACCAATACCAAAGCTAAAGTACACGGAGGGACAAGGCAGGAACTTTAAACGGAGGGAACCACTGCCTGAAGTACCTTTCTCCCAAAAATAGCCTCCGAAGAAGCAAAAGTGTCAAATTTGTAAAATTTTGAAAAGGTGTGAAGTGAAGACCAAGTCGCAGCCTTGCAAATCTGTTCAACAGAAGCCTCATTTTTAAAGGCCCAGGTGGAAGCCACAGCTCTAGTAGAATGAGCTGTAATTCTTTCAGGAGGCTGCTGTCCAGCAGTCTCATAGGCTAAACGTATTATGCTACAAAGCCAACAGGAGAGAGAGGTAGCCGAAGCCTTTTGACCTTTCCTCTGTCCAGAGTAAACGACAAACAGGGAAGAAGTTTGACGAAAATCATTAGTTGCCTGCAAATAGAACTTCAGGGCACGGACTACGTCCAGATTATGCAAAAGTCGTTCCTTCTTTGAAGAAGGGTTAGGACACAATGATGGAACAACAATCTCTTGATTGATATTCCTGTTAGAAACTACCTTAGGTAAGAACCCAGGTTTAGTACGCAGAAATACCTTGTCTGAATGAAAAATCAGATAAGGAGAATCACAATGTAAGGCAGATAACTCAGAGACTCTTCGAGCCGAGGAAATAGCCATCAAAAACAGAACTTTCCAAGATAACAGCTTGATATCAATGGAATGAAGGGGTTCAAATGGAACGCCTTGCAGAACGTTAAGAACTAAGTTTAAGCTCCACGGCGGAGCAACAGTCTTAAAACACAGGCTTAATCCTAGCCAAACCCTGACAAAAAGCCTGAACGTCTGGAATTTCTGCCAGACGCTTGTGTAGAAGAATAGACAGAGCAGAAATCTGTCCCTTTAATGAACTAGCGGATAAGCCCTTTTCTAAACCCTCTTGTAGAAAAGACAATATCCTAGGAATCCATATCCATATGGATCCATATCTTATGGTAAATTCTTCTGGTAACAGGTTTCCTAGCCTGTATTAAGGTATCAATAACCGACTCAGAGAAGCCACGCTTTGATAGAATCAAGCGTTCAATCTCCATGCAGTCAGCCTCAGAGAAATTAGATTTGGATGGTTGAAAGGACCCTGAATTAGAAGGTCCTGCCTCAGAGGCAGAGACCATGGTGGACAGGACGACATGTCCACTAGGTCTGCATACCAGGTCCTGCGTGGCCATGCAGGCGCTATCAGAATCACCGATGCTCTCTCCTGTTTGATCTTGGCAATCAGTCGAGGAAGCATCAGAAATGGTGGAAACACATAAGCCATGTTGAAGACCCAAGGGGCTGTCAGAGCATCTATCAGCACCGCTCCCGGGTCCCTGGACCTGGATCCGTAACAAGGAAGCTTGGCGTTCTGGCGAGACGCCATGAGATCCAGATCTGGTTTGCCCCAACGATGAATCAGTTGAGCGAAGACCTCCGGATGAAGTTCCCACTCCCCCGGATGAAAAGTCTGGCGACTTAGAAAATCCGCCTCCCAGTTCTCCACGCCTGGGATGTAGATCGCTGACAGGTGGCAAGAGTGAGACTCTGCCCAGCGAATTATCTTTGAGACTTCCAACATCGCTAGGGAACTTCTGGTTCCCCCTTGATGGTTGATGTAAGCCACAGTCGTGATGTTGTCCGACTGAAATCTGATGAACCTCAGAGTTGCTAACTGAGGCCAAGCTAGAAGAGCATTGAATATTGCTCTTAACTCCAGAATATTTATTGGGAGGAGTTTCTCCTCCTGAGTCCATGATCCCTGAGCCTTCAGGGAATTCCAGACTGCGCCCCAACCTAGAAGGCTGGCGTCTGTTGTTACAATCGTCCAATCTGGCCTGCGAAAGGTCATCCCCTTGGACAGGTGGGGCCGAGAAAGCCACCATAGAAGAGAATCTCTGGTCTCTTGATCCAGATTTAGTAGAGGGGACAAATCTGAGTAATCCCCATTCCACTGACTTAGCATGCACAATTGCAGCGGTCTGAGATGCAGGCGCGCAAATGGTACTATGTCCATTGCCGCTACCATTAAGCCGATTACTTCCATGCACTGAGCTACTGACGGGTGTGGAATGGAATGAAGGGCACGGCAAGCATTTAGAAGTTTTGATAACCTGGTCTCCGTCAGGTAAATTTTCATCTCTACAGAATCTATAAGAGTCCCTAGGAAGGGAACCCTTGTGAGTGGTAATAGAGAACTCTTTTCCACGTTCACCTTCCACCCAATGCGACCTCAGAAATGCCAGAACTATCTCTGTATGAGACTTGGCAGTTTGAAAACTTGACGCTTGTATCAGAATGTCGTCTAGGTACGGAGCCACCGCTATGCCTCGCGGTCTTAGTACCGCCAGAAGTGAGCCCAGAACCTTTGTAAAGATTATTGGAGCCGTAGCTAACCCGAAGGAAGAGCTACAAACTGGTAATGCCTGTCTAGGAAGGCAAATCTTAGGTACCGATAATGATCCTTGTGAATCGGTATGTGAAGGTAGGCATCCTTTAAGTCCACAGTGGTCATGTACTGACCCTCTTGGATCATGGGTAGGATGGTTCGAATAGTTTCCATTTTGAATGATGGAACTCTTAGGAATTTGTTTAGGATTTTTAAGTCCAAGATTGGTCTGAAGGTTCCGTCTTTCTTGGGAACCACAAACAGATTTGAATAGAATCCTTGCCCGTGTTCCGTCCGCGGAACTGGGTGGATTACCCCATTAGTAAGAGGTCTTGTACACAGTGTAGAAACGCCTCTTTCTTTATTTGTTTTGCTGATAACCTTGAAAGATGAAATCTCCCTTGTGGAGAAGAAGCTTTGAAGTCCAGAAGATATCCCTGAGATATGATCTCCAACGCCCAGGGATCCTGGACATCTCTTGCCCAAGCCTGGGCGAAGAGAGAAAGTCTGCCCCCCATTAGATCCGTTTCCGGATAGGGGGCCCTCTCTTCATGCTGTCTTAGGGGCAGCAGCAGGATTTCTGGCCTGCTTGCCCTTGTTCCAGGACTGGTTAGCAACAGCTCCTTCCTGTTTTGGAGCGGAGGAAGTTGATGCTGCTCCTGCCTTGAGGTTACGAAAGGCACGAAAATTAGACTGTTTGGCCTTTGGTTTGGCCCTGTCCTGAGGCAGAGCATGGCCCTTACCTCCCGTAATGTCAGCGATAATTTCTTTCAAGCCGGGCCCGAATAAGGTCTGCCCTTTGAAAGGAATATTAAGCAATTTAGATTTAGAAGTCACATCAGCTGACCAGGATTTAAGCCATAGCGCTCTGCGCGCTTGGATGGCGAATCCGGAGTTCTTAGTCGTAAGTTTGGTTAAATGTACGACGGCATCAGAAACAAATGCGTTAGCTAGCTTAAGTGCTTTAAGCTTGTTCATAATTTCATCCAATGGAGCTATGCGAATGGCCTCTTCCAGAGACTCAAACCAGAATGCCGCCGTCGCAGCAGTGACAGGCGCAATGCATGCAAGGGGCTGTAAGATAAAACCTTGTTGAACAAACATTTTCTTAAGGTAACCTTCTAATTTTTTATCCATTGGATCTGAAAAGGCACAACTATCCTCCACCGGGATAGTGGTACGCTTAGCTAAAGTAGAAACTGCTCCCTCCACCTTAGGGACCGTCTGCCATAAGTCTCGTGTGGTGGCGTCTATAGGAAACATTTTCCTAAATATGGGAGGAGGGGAAAAAGGCACACTGGGTTTATCCCACTCCTTGCTAATAATCTCTGTAAGCCTTTTAGGTATAGGAAAAACGTCAGTACACACCGGTACCGCATAGTATCTATCCAACCTACATAATTTTTCTGGAATTGCAACCGTGTTACAATAATTCAGAGCCACTAATACCTCCCCTAGCAATATGCGGAGGTTCTCAAGCTTAAATTTAAAATTAGAAATCTCTGAATCCAGTCTCCATGGATCAGATCCGTCACCCACAGAATGAAGCTCTCCGTCTTCATGTTCTGCAAATTGTGACGCAGTATCGGACATGGCTCTCACATCATCAGCGCGCTCTGTCCTTAACCCAGATCTATCACGCTTGCCTCTTAATTCTGGAAATTTAGATAATACTTCTGTCATAACAGTAGCCATGTCTTGCAAAGTGATTTGTAAGGGCCTCCCTGATGTACTTGGCGCCACAAAATCACGCACCTCCTGAGCGGGAGGCGAAGGTACTGACACGTGAGGAGAGTTAGTCGGCATAACTTCCCCCTCGTTGTCTGGTGATAATTTCTTTACATGTAAAGACTGACTTTTATTTAAAGTTACATCAATGCATTTAGTACACAACTTTCTATGGGGATCCACATTGGCCTTCATACATAGTGAACAAACAGATTAATCTGTGTCAAACATGTTTAAACAGACTAGCAATGAGACTAGCAAGCTTGGAAAATAATTTTCAAATAAATTTACAAGCAATATAAAAAACGCTACTGTTGTTTTAGTATCCTGTCTTCACATTTAAAGTGTTATTTACCTATTTACATTTAAGGGTCCTATTATTCTTGGGCTTCCTCAGCATCAACAATACAAACTGAGACACTATTTATCTACAAATATATCTTGTTTTTCAAGTGAAGTAATAGGATATATATATGGGATAGATGCCTTGCTAATACTAACATTCCTTATTTAACTTTTGTTTGGTTACATGCTTCCTCTGAACTGTTTGAAAGCAGACTAAGCTGTTTATGTTTTATAACTTTTGAAAGATGGCTCTTTTACTCTATTTACTCCTTACACATCTCTATTATACCAAACTAAACATCTCCCACATTTGAGGTGCATTTAAATGTGGGTGACAGTTTATATAAGGTGTGTGCCTGTTGCTGGGCATAGGGCCCGTGCCTAGGCGGCAGAAGCACACTAATGTTTTATTCAGCTGCTTTAGCGCTTGTTCTCCCTATAGAAATCTTCCCCTTATAGCATCTGCATTTTATATGTTTCTGTGAATCTCATTATCTCTTCAGTCCCAGTGTGTAATTTTTTGAGGTGAGGAGATGCTTCCCTGTTCACTTATTTTTAAGGGCAAGATCCCCTTAGATAACTAGCTACTAATATTAATACCTAATAGGTTTGAGCCTGCCTACAGTAAGTTTTGTTCCCCTCCTCGTCCTAGATAGATACCAATCTCGGCGTGGAATAATATTATCCCCTATTTTTTGTTTGTTAGCTCATTAATATATTGATTAGTATACATATCAAAATCACGCCCAACTACAATATGAAGTACAACATCAATTCAATACTCCAAGTATGTCCCTGTTGCAGGCTGGCCCTGCATTAACATTCCCATCATCTATATACTTACAACACTCATAATGCAGCGCTATTATCATGAGTAGCTAATCTATATTTACTTCTCCCCTAGTTTTCCACATGCTCTTGAGACCTTAATTAGAGTCATGTTAAGTTCTACCCACCTAGTTTAAATAACCACCTATAGTAGTTAGCCCAATTACAACCTATTTCCTGTGCATCTGTTTGGCAAATTTAGAAGACAAGCTGACATCTCTTATCTGCTTCTCGTAGGTAACTCACCACCTCCACCCCCCACTCCACTAAATATGCCTCCCTTAAGTGGGAGGACTGACTACGCGGTTTTTCTCGCATATACCGCACCCTATATACCCTCCTTTCTAGCTAAATCTTGCAGGTTACCATTATACTCAGCTTTATTTTTTTTCTTAATCTATGCAAGATTGTCCAAATATATATATGCACGTAATACTATTATCCCTTTAGCACCTTACTTAATTTACACACTATTCATATTAGTATGAGATAAAATTATAAAAAACTGAGGTTTACCAACGAGACACACAAGTGGTCTCTTTTGTTTGCACATGCCTTCTTTTATCTTAAATGCTTGTGATGGTCCAAGAGCGGCCTAGGATTTTATTTAAAAGGCATTTAAATATTTGGCATTCTATGTATCTCATGGTTGCATGATATGTAAATTGTTACACTTGCGTTTATTTTCTGTGTTTGTTTTCTCATTCTTGTAACACTAAATCTTACTATATGTGACATGCAATGCAAGAACCTGTTTTTATGACTATTGTATGCCTCTGAATATTCCTCAATAAAAATTATTAAAATAAAAAAAATAAAAAAAAATAAAAAAAACGCTACTGTGCCTTTAAGAAGCACAAAAAGCTGTCACAGTTGAAATAACAATGAACCAAATTAGTTATAGCAACCAAATTTTCACAGTAAATGTATTAAGTTAGCAAAGGATTGCACCCACCAGCAAATGGATGATTAACCCCTTAATACCCAAAAACGGATAACAATTTAATAATTAACGTTTTTATCACAGTCAAACACACTGTCACAGGTCTGCTGTGACTGATTACCTCGCTCAAAATGAATTTTGAAGACCCCTGAGCTCTCTAGAGACGTCCTGGATCATGAAGGATGAAGTAGGAAGATTGTGACTGAATTTTTACTGCGCAAAAAAGCGCTAAAATAGGCCCCTCCCACTCATATTACAACAGTGGGGAAGCTCAGTTAACTGTTTCTATGCAGAAACAAAAGTTAGCCATGTGGTAAAAATCATGCCCCAATAAGTTTTATCACCAAGTACCTCACAAAAAACGATTAACATGCCAGTAAACGTTTTGAACATACATTTTAAAAGTTATGAAGTGTTATTAATAAGCCTGCTACCAGTCGCTGTTACTGCAGTTAAGGCTCATACATTACTTCAGTATTAACAGTATTTTCTGAGTCAAATTCCATTCCCTAGAAAAATACTTCAGTGTACACACACTCATCAGCCTAATACCAGTCGTTACCACTGCATTTAAGGCTGAACTTACATTACATTGGTATCAGCAGTAATTTCTCAGTCAATTCCATTGCTTAGAAAAATAATTTACTGCACATACCTCGTTTGCAGGGGGGCCCTGCATGCTATTCCCCTTTTCTGAAGTTACCTCACTCCTCAGAATGTACGAGAACAGCCAGTGGATCTTAGTTACGTCTGCTAAGATCATAGAAAACGCAGGCAGATTCTTCTTCTAATGCTGCCTGAGAAACAAACAGCAGACTCCAGTGCCATTTAAAATAACAAACTTTTGATTGAAGAAATAAACTAAGTTTAAAAACACCACAGACCTCTCACAACGACCTATCTTCAGTTAGGTTGCAAGAGAATGACTGGATATGACATGTGAGGGGAGGAGCTATATAGCAGCTCTGCTTGGGTGATCCTCTTGCAACTTCCTGTTGGGGAAGAGATATAATCCCATAAGTAATGGATGACCCGTGGACTGACTACACTTAACAAGAGAAATAACAATCTTAAAAAAAACGGTACTACGCCTTTAAGAGAAAAAAAGCATACACGTTCTGCAAAACAGCCTAAACATGCACCAAATTTTTCAAAATTTTGAATGAAACACAATATAGGTAGTTAAGATTGAACAGCAAAACTTTTTAACAATTAACCCCTTAATTTGAAAACCGAATCGAAAATAGGCCCAGATCCAGAAAAAAAAACCTCAGCACCTTGCCACAGCCCTGCTGTGGCCCTACCTGCCCTCAGGGATCGAAAAGGTGGGGTAAAAGCTTTGAATTGGCCCAAAACATACACCAGGGCCCAAAGGAGTTAGAGCTTGCTGATCAAACTAACTGCACATCTGAGGCGTGAAAATAGGCCACACATCTCACTCGATGTCTCCATAGCCTTACAGAACCGCACCAGAGCGGTTATAACTAGCCATGTGGGTTCTGAAACCCAAAAGTTAAGCCATGTGTGCCCTTAATAAAGCTGCCCAAAACGTTATTGCCCACAAAAACGTTAAAGCACTCCCAAGTCAAAAAATCATAATTTATGTAAGAACTTACCTGATAAATTCATTTCTTTCATATTAGCAAGAGTCCATGAGCTAGTGACGTATGGGATATACATTCCTACCAGGAGGGGCAAAGTTTCCCAAATCTCAAAATGCCTATAAATACACCCCTCACCACACCCACAAATCAGTTTAACGCATAGCCAAGAAGTGGGGTGATAAGAAAAAAGTGCGAAAGCATAAAAAAAAAGGAATTGGAATAATTGTGCTTTATACAAAAAAATCATAACCACCACAACAAGGGTGGGCCTCATGGACTCTTGCTAATATGAAAGAAATGAATTTATCAGGTAAGTTCTTACATAAATTATGTTTTCTTTCATGTAATTAGCAAGAGTCCATGAGCTAGTGACGTATGGGATAATGACTACCCAAGATGTGGATCTTCCACGCAAGAGTCACTAGAGAGGGAGGGATAAAATAAAGACAGCCAATTCCGCTGAAAAAAATCCACACCCAAAATAAAGTTTAAATCTTATAATGAAAAAAACTGAAATTATAAGCAGAAGAATCAAACTGAAACAGCTGCCTGAAGTACTTTTCTACCAAAAACTGCTTCAGAAGAAGAAAACACATCAAAATGGTAGAATTTAGTAAAAGTATGCAAAGAAGACCAAGTTGCTGCTTTGCAAATCTGATCAATCGAAGCTTCATTCCTAAACGCCCAGGAAGTAGAAACTGACCTAGTAGAATGAGCTGTAATCCTTTGAGGCAGAGTTTTACCCGACTCGACATAAGCATGATAAATTAAAGATTTCAACCAAGATGCCAAAGAAATGGCAGAGGCCTTCTGACCTTTCCTAGAACCAGAAAAGATAACAAATAGACTAGAAGTCTTTCGGAAATTCTTAGTAGCTTCAACATAATATTTCAAAGCTCTAACTACATCCAAAGAATGCAATGATCTCTCCTTAGAATTCTTAGGATTAAGACATAATGAAGGAACCACAATTTCTCTACTAATAATGTTAGAATTCACAACCTTAGGTAAAAATTGAAAAGAAGTTCGCAACACCACCTTATCCTGATGAAAAATCAGAAAAGGAGACTCACAAGAAAGAGCAGATAATTCAGAAACTCTTCTAGCAGAAGAGATGGCCAAAAGAAACAAAACTTTCCAAGAAAGTAATTTAATGTCCAATGAATGCATAGGTTCAAACGGAGGAGCTTGAAGAGCCCCCAGAACCAAATTCAAACTCCAAGGAGGAGAAATTGACTTAATGACAGGTTTTATACGAACCAAAGCTTGTACAAAACAATGAATATCAGGAAGATTAGCAATCTTTCTGTGAAAAAGAACAGAAAGAGCAGAGATTTGTCCTTTCAAGGAACTTGCAGACAAACCTTTATCCAAACCATCCTGAAGAAACTGTAAAATTCTTGGAATTCTAAAAGAATGCCAGGAAAAATGATGAGAAAGACACCAAGAAATGTAAGTCTTCCAGACTCTATAATATATCTTCCTAGATACAGATTTACGAGCCTGTAACATAGTATTAATCACAGAGTCAGAGAAACCTCTTTGACTAAGAATCAAGCGTTCAATCTCCATACCTTTAAATTTAAGGATTTGAGATCCTGATGGAAAAAAGGACCTTGCGACAGAAGGTCTGGTCTTAATGGAAGAGTCCACGGTTGGCAAGAGGCCATCCGGACAAGATCCGCATACCAAAACCTGTGAGGCCATGCTGGAGCCACCAGCAGAACAAACGAGCACTCCTTCAGAATCTTGGAGATTACTCTTGGAAGAAGAACTAGAGGCGGAAAGATATAGGCAGGATTATACTTCCAAGGAAGCGACAATGCATCCACTGCTTCCGCTTGAGGATCCCTGGATCTGGACAGATACCTGGGAAGTTTCTTGTTTAGATGAGAAGCCATCAGATCTATTTCTGGAAGTCCCCACACATTTGAACAATCTGAAGAAATACCTCTGGGTGAAGAGACCATTCGCCCGGATGTAACGTTTGGCGACTGAGATAATCCGCTTCCCAATTGTCTATACCTGGGATATGAACCGCAGAAACTAGACAGGAGCTGGATTCCGCCCATACCAGTATTCGAGATACTTCTTTCATAGCCAGAGGACTGTGAGTCCCTCCTTGATGATTGATGTATGCCACAGTTGTGACATTGTCTGTCTGAAAACAAATGAACGATTCTCTCTTTAGAAGAGGCCATGACTGAAGAGCTCTGAAAATTGCACGGAGTTCCAAAATATTGATTGGTAATCTCACCTCCTGAGATTCCCAAACCCCTTGTGCTGTCAGAGACCCCCAAACAGCTCCACAACCTGTCAGACTTGCATCTGTTGAAATTACAGTCCAGGTCGGAAGAACAAAAGAAGCCCCCTGAACTAAACGATGGTGATCTGTCCACCACGTCAGAGAGTGTCGTACAATCGGTTTTAAAGATATTAGTTGAGATATCTTTGTGTAATCCCTGCACCACTGGTTCAGCATACAGAGCTGAAGAGGTCGCATGTGAAAACGAGCAAAGGGGATCGCGTCCGATGCAGCAGTCGTAAGAACTAGAATTTCCATGCATAAGGCTACCGAAGGGAATGATTGTGATTGAAGGTTTCGACAAGCTGAGATCAATTTTAGACGTCTCTTGTCTGTCAGAGACAAAGTCATGGACGCTGAATCTATCTGGAAACCTAAAAAGGTTACCCTTGTCTGAGGAATCAATGAACTTTTCGGTAAATTGATCCTCCAACCATGATCTTGAAGAAACAACACAAGTCGATTCGTATGAGATTCTGCTAAATGTGAAGACTGAGCAAGTACCAAGATATCGTCCAAATAAGGAAATACCACAATACCCTGTTCTCTGATTACAGACAGAAGGGCACGAGAACCTTTGTAAAAATTCTTGGAGCTGTTGCTAGGCCAAACGGCAGAGCCACAAACTGGTAATGCTTGTCTAGGAAAGAGAATCTCAGAAACTGATAGTGATCTGGATGAATCGGAATATGCAGATATGCATCCTGTAAATCTATTGTGGACATATAATGCCCTTGCTGAACAAAAGGCAGGATAGTCCTTATAGTTACCATTTTGAATGTTGGTATCCTTACATAACGATTCAATATTTTTAGATCCAGAACTGGTCTGAAGGAATTCTCCTTCTTTGGTACAATGAAGAGATTTGAATAAAACCCCAGCCCCTGTTCCAGAACTGGAACTGGCATAATTACTCCAGCCAACTCTAGATTTGAAACACATTTCAGAAATGCTTGAGCCTTGGCTGGATTTACTGGGACACGGGACAGAAAAAATCTCTTTGCAGGAGGCCTTATCTTGAAGCCAATTCTGTACCCTTCTGAAACAATATTTTGAATCCAAAGATTGTGAATTGAATTGATCCAAATTTCTTTGAAAAATCGTAGTCTGCCCCCTACCAGCTGGGCTGGAATGAGGGCCGCACCTTCATGTGGACTTGGGAGCTGGCTTTGATTTTCTAAAAGGCTTGGATTTATTCCAGACTGGAGATGGTTTCCAAACTGATACCGCTCCTGTGGGTGAAGGATCAGGTTTTTGTTCCTTATTGTGACGAAAGGAACGAAAACGATTATTAGACCTAAATTTACCTTTAGATTTTTTATCCTGTGGTAAAAAAGTCCCTTTCCCTCCAGTAACAGTTGAGATAATAGAATCCAACTGAGAACCAAATAATTTATTACCCTGGAAAGAAAGGGAAAGCAAAGTTGACTTAGAAGACATATCAGCATTCCAAGTTTTAAGCCATAAAGCTCTTCTAGCTAAAATAGCTAGAGACATATACCTGACATCAACTCTAATGATATCAAAGATGGCATCACAAATAAAATTATTAGCATGTTGAAGAAGATTAATAATGCTATGAGAATTATGATCTGTTACTTGTTGCGCTAAAGCTTCTAACCAAAAAGTTGAAGCTGCAGCAACATCCGCTAAAGATATAGCAGGTCTAAGAAGATTACCTGAACATAAGTAAGCTTTCCTTAGAAAGGATTCAATCTTCCTATCTAAAGGATCCTTAAAGGAAGTACTATCTGCCGTAGGAATAGTAGTACGTTTAGCAAGAGTAGAGACAGCCCCATCAACTTTAGGGATTTTGTCCCAAAATTCTAATCTGTCAGATGGCACAGGATATAATTGCTTAAAACGTTTAGAAGGAGTAAATGAATTACCCAAATTATTCCATTCCCTGGAGATTACTTCAGAAATAGCATCAGGGACAGGAAAAACTTCTGGAATAACTACAGGAGATTTAAAAACCTTATTTAAACGTTTAGATTTAGTATCAAGAGGACCAGAATCCTCTATTTCTAATGCAATTAAGACTTCTTTAAGTAAAGAACGAATAAATTCCATTTTGAATAAATATGAAGATTTATCAGCATCAACCTCTGAGACAGAATCCTCTGAACCAGAGGAACCATTATCAGAATCAGAATGATGATGTTCATTTAAAAATTCATCTGAAAAATGAGAAGTTTTAAAAGACCTTTTACGTTTACTAGAAGGAGGAATAACAGACATAGCCTTCTTAATGGATTTAGAAACAAAATCTCTTATGTTAACAGGAACACTCTGAGTATTAGATGTTGACGGAACAGCAACAGGTAATGTAACATTACTAAAGGAAATATTATCTGCATTAACAAGTTTGTCATGACATTCATTACAAACAACAGCTGGAGGAACAAATACCACAAGTTTACAGCAGATACACTTAACTTTGGTAGATCCAGCACCAGGCAGCGTTTTTCCAGAAGTATCTTCTGACTCAGTGTCAATCTGGGACATCTTGCAATATGTAATAGAAAAAACAACATATAAAGCAAAATTGATCAAATTCCTTAAATGACAGTTTCAGGAATGGGAAAAAATGCCAGTGAACAAGCTTCTAGCAACCAGAAGCAATAAATAATGAGACTTAAATAATGTGGAGACAATAGTGACGCCCATATTTTTTAGCGCCAAAAAAGACGCCCACATTATTTGGCGCCTAAATGCTTTTGGTGCCAAAAATGACGCCACATCCGGAACGCCGACACTTTTGGCGCAAAAAAAAGTCAAAAATGACGCAACTTCCGGCGACACGTATGATGCCGGAAACAGAAAAAAAAAATTGCGCCAAAAAAGTCAGCGCCAAGAATGACGCAATAAAATGAAGCATTTTCAGCCCCCGCGAGCCTAACAGCCCACAGGGAAAAAAAGTCAAATTTTAAGGTAAGAAAAGGAAAAAAAAAAATTGATTTATTCATATGCATTATCCCAAATATGAAACTGACTGTCTGAAATAAGGAACGTTGAACATCCTGAGTCAAGGCAAATAAATGTTTGAATACATATATTTAGAACTTTATATAAAAGTGCCCAACCATAGCTTAGAGTGTCACTGAAAATAAGACTTACTTACCCCAGGACACTCATCTACATGTAGTAGAAAGCCAAACCAGTACGGAAACGAGAATCAGTAGAGGTAATGGTATATATAAGAGTATATTGTCGATCTGAAAAGGGAGGTAAGAGATGAATCTCTACGACCGATAACAGAGAACCTATGAAATAGACCCCGTAGAAGGAGATCATTGAATTCAAATAGGCAATACTCTCCTCACATCCCTCTGACATTCACTGCACGCTGAGAGGAAAACCGGGCTCCAACCTGCTGCGGAGCGCATATCAACGTACAATCTAGCACAAACTTACTTCACCACCTCCATAGGAAGCAAAGTTTGTAAAACTGATTTGTGGGTGTGGTGAGGGGTGTATTTATAGGCATTTTGAAGTTTGGGAAACTTTGCCCCTCCTGGTAGGAATGTATATCCCATATGTCGCTAGCTCATGGACTCTTACTAATTACATGAAAGAAATGTTTGCTCCCAAACAGTTGTAATTCAGTGTCAACCATATTAGTAATTGGCCCCATATGCAAGCTAAGTAATGCCCTTGTTTTAGCTCTAGGATTACTGCATACCCTTACCCTCCTGGGTATAATTTCAGCCTTTCTGAAATACACAGTCTCTAAAGAAAAATATGACTGAACATACCTCATTGCTGCATAGCATGAAACCGTTCCTCACACTGAAGTTTCCTGTACTCCTTAGCCTCTGTGGGAACAGCAATGGACCTTAGTTACAAATGCTAAGATCATCATCCTCCAGGCAGCAGTCTTCATCCATCTGCTGCCTGAGAGTAAATAGTACACACCGGTACCATTTAAAATAAACTCTTGCTTGAAGAAATTAAAAACTATTATTTTATCACCTCTTTCACTTTACCCTTCCTAGTACTTAGAGTAGGCAAAGAGAATGACGGGGGGTGGAGTTAAGGGAGGAGCTATATAGACAGCTCTGCTGTGGTGCTCTTTGCCACTTCCTGTTAGCAGGAGGATAAAATCCCACAAGTAATGGATGAATCCGTGGACTCGTCTTACCTTTATAGAAGAAATACATTTTCCTAAAAAATGCATTTCCCAGATATGAAACCTACAGTCTGCAAAAGGAAATATACTGTAAACCTGAATCATGGCAAATTTAAGTACAATACATATATTTAGAACTTTATATAAATACATAAAGTGCCAAACCATAGCTGAGAGTGTCTTAAGTAATGAAAACATACTTGCCAAAAGACACCCATTCACATATAGCAGATAGTCAAACCAGTACTGAAACTGTTATCAGTGGAGGTAATGGAATATGAGAGTATATTGTCGATCTGAAAAGGGAGGTAGGAGATGATTCTCTACGACCGATAACAGAGAACCTATGAAATAGATCTCCTGTGAGGAAAACCATTGCATTCAATAGGTGATACTCCCTTCACATCCCTCTGACATTCACTGTACTCTGAGAGGAACCGGGCTTCAAAATGCTGAGAAGCGCATATCAACGTAGAAATCTTAGCACAAACTTACCTTACCACCTCCATAGGAGGCAAAGTTTGTAAAACTGAATTGTGGGTGTGGTGAGGGGTGTATTTATAGGCATTTTGAGGTTTGGGAAACTTTGCCCCTTCTGGTAGGATTGTATATCCCATACGTAACTAGCTTATGGACTCTTGCGAATTACATGAAAGAAACACTAATTGTAACTGGGCTGCAAAATCATGAGGAAAAGGGAATTAAGTTTGAGCCAAAAAGTGCACCCCGGGTCCGAAAGGCAAGTCCAGTTGGAGGACCTGGTGCCGTTTCTGAGCACCAGAAATGTACAGTCCTATTCATTCTGGGAGATTTAACAATGTACTGCCATTGCTTTCCAATAAAAATTATATCCTTTTTCTGACAATTTCCCATATTTCCAAATAAGTCTGTAAATATTAAATAATGTATGCCTTACAGTAAAAAAAAAAGCTACTGTAGGGTGTATAGATACCTCATAAAAATATTGAAAATATATGACTGAAACAAGAAAGGGTGAGGATAGTTGGTGTAGCATCTATGTAGATTGGTTGACAACCTTCCAGGGTCCAAGAAAGGAAATTGAGTTTTGAGATACAATGCTATACAATTTGTATATTTTAATATATAATCTTCAAGTTGCATAATCACTATTAAAGACAACATTTACATTTAAAGACAACATTTAAAGACAAAGTATACCTAAGACAAGAAATATAATTAAGGCAGATTGAATGTAGCTTTGTAAACAACACAATCAATTTTCATAGATATATCATTAGAAATGAAAAATATACTTCTTGGTAATTGATTAAAGGGACAGTTAACACCAGAATTTTTGTTGTTTAAAAAGAAAGATAATCCCTTTATTACCCATTCCCCAGTTTTGCATAACCACCACAGTTATAATACACGTTTTACCTCTGTAATTACCTTGTATCTAAGCTTCTGCTGACTACCCCCTTATTTCAGTTCTTTTGACAGACTTGAATTTTAGCCAATCACTGCTCACTCCTAGGTCACTTCACGTGCATGAGCTCAATGTTATCTATATGAGACACATTAACTAATGCCCTCTGGTGGTCAAAATGCATTTAGATTAGAGACAGTCTTCAAGGTCTAAGAAATTAGCATATGAACCTCCTAGGTTAAGCTTTCAACTAAGAATACCAAGAGAACAAAGCAAAATTGGTGATAAAAGTAAATTGGGAAGTTGTTTAAAATTACATGCCCTATTTAAATCATGAAAGTTTTTTTTGGATTTTACTGTCCCTTTAAGTTTGTGCAAAATAAATAGTATAAATAGAAAATTGACAATCTAACAAATAAGCATTTAAACAACATTTACCATCAACAGCAAGTGCTCTGTGCAGAAGGTCCTTAGCAGCTAGTGTAACCGCATTTACAACAGAGAGAGCTCTGCTGCAATTTTTGTCTTCTTCATTAGCTTTGCTAAGAAGTTGTGATTGAAGATCTCCATCATACTCACTCCTAATTTGAGAAAGAAATGAAATATAAACGATATATGCTGTGGTTTAAGGATAAATAAGTTGTACATATTTTAACACTGTTGTAAAGAGGTTTTTTTTTCTGTTATGTTTAAATTAAACAGAAAGAATATTATTTTTGATTTATCTGATTTGGTATTGATCTTTAATTTATAACTTTGTTGAGACAAAACAAAATACAAACCTGTAGTATAATATTTGTGGTATTTGTCCTCGGGTTTGGTTTGTACCATTGCTGCTCAAACTACAAGTGCTGAATGTAAAAGTCACACCATCTGGGCACTGTACTGTGGTCATTCCTCCATCTCCATTAGCTGTGCGACTGCCATAATTTCTCAAGCGCACTGCATACTTCATATTCTCCTAATAGAAAAGAAGACCAAATCAGTATCCCTGACTTGGATTTTCTTCATTTTTTTCTATATTAAACACACTATATTTTCTGAAGGCTTTAGCTTTTTATAGAGAAAAAACTATTTACTTTAGCAGACTTGATTTTAAGATTTTTTTGTCTAGGAAAACAAATCCATATTCCATTTATTGAGCAGCTTTAGCAGCTTAATGCAGTGATAGCCAACCAATATCATCATAAAGTTCACAGCCTTCCAAATGAATGTATAACAACTTTAACCCTCATACTTGGCATACAATAAGTGTTTAAATCCAATGTGTGTGGGAAAGTGTGAAATACTAAGTAAGGGGGTGTAGCTGTTCCCTGGAGGTAAAATAACTAGAATGCGGAAGTCTCCAGGGTCTACCTTTTTCCCATAACTGAGCTAAAGTACTTTCATATTTGTAACAAATTAATATCTATTTCTAAATACAAAATCTATCTAAAATATAATATGTATGTATTAATATGATATATTCATAGTGTTTAAACTAAAATGCCATTTATCCATGACAACTAAAATCTATTTCTGGGCTAAATAAATTATTTCCCATCAGTCATAGAGGCTTATATCTGACACCATTTTTGTGGTGGGAATAGTTCCCATCAATCAGAGAATTCATAGAGCAACATACGATATAACAAAATCAAGTATTTAGCAGTCTTTATTAGGCCGCAGGGCTCAGTAGCGTAACTGATTTTGTTGTCTATTGTGTAAAAATTGTATTCCTCAAAATAAGAGCATGCAATTTTAAGCAACTTTCTAATTTACTCATATACATTTTTCTTCATTCTCGTAGTATCTTTATTTGAAAAAGCAGGAATGTAAGCTTAGGAACCGGACCATTTTTGGTTCAGCATTCTGGGTAGCGCTTGCAGATTGGTGGCTACATATGGGTTTCATATCCCTATAAGTTAATTAGATTTTATCCTATTTGAAAGTGAAGGTCAATTTTGACGAATTTGTGCCATGTTTTTATTAATCCTATTAAAAACAAGGGCATTTTAATTCATCAAAATTGACATTTTAAGCGTTTTCTACAAACACTTACCTTTTAATCCTGAGAGCCGCTGCAGCGCTTCCTCCGTCCGTCGAAAGCCCTCTTCGCGGGTCCAAAATGACTAATCCGGCTTCATCCAATCACAGCGTTCCCTCGGGCCATGATCCCCCGGGGGGGAACGCCATGATTGGAGGAAGCCGGATTTGTCATTTCTGACGTAAGCAGAGGCTTCCGACGGCCGGCGGAATCGATGGAACAGCTTTCATGATTAAAAGGTAAGTTTTTGAAGAAAACTCTTGAAATGTCAATTTTGATGAATTAAAGTGCCCTTGTTTTTAATAGGATTACTAAAAAACGGGCACTAATTTGTCAAAATTGACCTTCACTTTAAAGCAAAGCAATAATTTTCCTGTATTACAAATCATGCCAAATGTTGGTCTTAGTCTCTACTTAAGTTTAAATAAAATGCTGTAGCAGAACGCTAAAAAGCTGCTAGTAATGTTTTACATAATGTTGTGAGCCTTTAGGGAACTAAACAAAAAGTTAAATATATCCTCTGAAAAACAATGATTAACATGTGTGTGTTTGTGTATGTATATAAAAACAATTCTGAAAAATACCTTTAAAGGCACAGCTTTGTCAAGTCTGATCTCTGCAATGTCACTGGGCGAATCATCCGTAGTATATGTGCCTTTCACTAACTCTAGAGATGTCCATCTGTGAGAATGAGCAGCATCCCCAGAGTGGTCACTCTGAAACATATTTAAAAAAGATTACATCTAAAATTTGTAAAATAGCCTTTGCTTTATATACAGTACACAAATTTGAGAAAGCTAAGGAATTCAAATAAATACAAGATTAGCAATGTTTTATCAATTCAAATTAACATTTAATTAAGTTTCTTTCCTGAGAATTACTGTTCCTGGCCACTAGGAGGAGACAATGCCCCCCAAACCCCAAGAGCTCTATAAAACCCCTCCCACCTTACTAGAAACTAGTCTGACTTATAGCCAACCAAGAAAGGTAATTGTCTTTGGATAATTTATTCTGCCAAATGAAAAGATGGATCCTGTACCAAGACACTAAACTACTCTGGGCTCTTATCACAGACAAAAAAAACAAAAAACAAAACATAATTTATGTAAGAACTTACCTGATAAATTCATTTCTTTCATATTGGCAAGAGTCCATGAGCTAGTGACGTATGGGATATACAATCCTACCAGTAGGGGCAAAGTTTCCCAAACCTCAAAATGCCTATAAATACACCCCTCACCACACCCACAATTCAGTTTAACGAATAGCCAAGAAGTGTTGTGATAAAGAAAAGAGTAAAAAGCATCAACAAAGTTATTTGGAAATAATTGTGCTTTAGACAAAAAATCATAACCACCATAAAAAAAGGTGGGCCTCATGGACTCTTGCTAATATGAAAGAAATGAATTTATCAGGTAAGGTCTTGCATAAATTATGTTTTCTTTCATGTAATTGGCAAGAGTACATGAGCTAGTGACGTATGGGATAGCAATACCCAAGATGTGGAACTCCACGCAAGAGTCACTAGAGAGGGAGGGACAAAATAAAAACAGCAAACTTGCTGAAAAAAATAAATCCACAACCCAAATATAAGTTTATTCTCAAAAACGAAAAAGAAAAACTTAAATCATAAGCAGAAGAATCAAACTGAAACAGCTGCCAGAAGAACCAAACCTGTTTCCGAAGAAGCAAGCAAAATGGTAGAATTTAGTAAATGTATGCAAATAAGACCAAGATGCTGCTTTGCAAATCTGATCAATAGTAGCTTCATTCTATAAAGCCCAAGAAGTGGAAACTGATCTAGTAGAATGAGCTGCAATTCTCTGAGGCGGGGCTTTACCCGACTCAAAATAAGCTTGATGAATCAAAAGCTTTAACCACGATGCCAAAGAAACGGCAGAAGCCTTCTGACCTTTCCTGGAACCAGAAAAGAAAATTAATAGACTAGAAGTCTTCCTGAAATCTTTAGTGGCTTCAACATAATATTTCAGTGCTCTCACCAAAGATCAAAGATCTCTCCAAAGAATTCTTAGGATTAGGACACAAAGAAGAGACAACAATTTCTCTATTAATGTTGTTAGAATTCACAACCTTAGGTAAGAATTTAAATGAAGTCCGCAAAACTGCCTTATCCTGAGGAAAAATCATAAAAGGAGATTCACAAGAGAGAGTGGATGATTCAGAAACTCTTCTAGCAGAAGAAATGGTCAAAAGGAACAACACTTTCCAGGAAAGTAGTTTAATGTCCAAAGAATGCATAGGCTCAAATGGAGGAGTCTGCAAAGCCTTCAAAACCAAATTAAGACTCCAAGGAGGAGAGATTGATTTTATGACGAGCTTGATACGAACCAAAGCCTGTACAAAACAATGAATATCAGGAAGTTTAGCAATTTTCCTGTGGAATAAAACCGAAAGAGCAGAGATTTGTCCTTTCAAGGAACTTGCAGACAAACCTTTATCCAAAATATCTTGAAGAAACTGTAAAATTCTAGGAATGCTAAAAGAATGCCAGGAGAATTTATGAGAAGAACACCATGAAATATAAGTCTTCCAAACTTGATAAATCTTTCTAGAAACAGATTTACGAGCCTGCAACCTAGTATTAATCACTGAGTCAGAGAAACCTCTATGACTAAGCACTAAGCGTTCAATTTCCATACCTTTAAATTGAATGATTTGAGATCCTGATGGAAAAACTGACCTTGAGATAGAAGGTCTGGCCTTAATGGAAGTGGCCAAGGTTGGCAACTAGACATCCGAACAAGATCCGCAAACCAAAACCTGTGAGACCATGCTGGAGCCACCAGCAGCACAAACGATTGCTCCAAGATGATTTTGGAGATCACTCTTGGAAGAAGAACTAGAGGCGGGAAAATATAAGCAGGTTGATAACACCACGGAAGTGTCAACAAATCCACTGCTTCCGCCTGAGGATCCCTGGACCTGGACAGGTACCTGGGAAGTTTCTTGTTTAGATGAGATGCCATCAGATCTATTTCTGGAAGCCCCCACATCTGAACAATTTGAGAAAACACATCTGGGTGAAGAGACCATTCTCCCGGATGTAAAGTCTGACGACTGAGATAATCCGCTTCTCAATTGTCTATACCTGGGATATGAACCGCAGAAATTAGACAGGAGCTGGATTCCGCCCAAACAAGTATCCGAGATACTTCTTTCATAGCTTGAGGACTGTGAGTCTAACCCTGATGATTGACATATGCCACAGTTGTGATATTGTCTCTCTGAAAACAAATGAACGGTTCGCTCTTCAACAGAGGACAAAACTGAAGAGCCCTGAGAATTGCACGGAGTTCCAAAATATTGATTGGTAATCTCGCCTCTTGAGATTTCCAAACCCCTTGTGCTGTCAGAGATCCCCAAACAGCTCCCCAACCTGAAAGACTTGCATCTGTTGTGATCACAGTCCAGGTTGGATGAATGAAAGCGGCCCCTAAAATTATACGATGGTGATCTAACCACCAAGTCAGAGAAAGTCCAACATTGGGATTTAAGGATATTAATTGTGATATCCTTGTATAATTCCTGCACCATTGGTTCAGCATACAAAGCTGGAGAGGTCTCATATGAAAACGAGCAAAGGGGATCGCGTCCGATGCTGCAGTCATGAGACCTAAAACATCCATGCACATAGCTACTGAAGGGAATGGCTGAGACTGAAGGTTCCGACAGGCTGCAACCAATTTCAAACGTCTCTTGTCTGTTAGAGACAAAGTCATGGACACTAAATCTATCTGGAAACCTAAAAACATAATTTATGTAAGAACTTACCTGATAAATTCATTTCTTTCATATTAGCAAGAGTCCATGAGCTAGTGACGTATGGGATAATGACTACCCAAGATGTGGATCTTCCACGCAAGAGTCACTAGAGAGGGAGGGATAAAATAAAGACAGCCAATTCCGCTGAAAATAATCCACACCCAAAAATAAAGTTTAAATCTTATAATGAAAAAAACTGAAATTATAAGCAGAAGAATCAAACTGAAACAGCTGCCTGAAGTACTTTTCTACCAAAAACTGCTTCAGAAGAAGAAAACACATCAAAATGGTAGAATTTAGTAAAAGTATGCAAAGAAGACCAAGTTGCTGCTTTGCAAATCTGATCAACCGAAGCTTCATTCCTAAACGCCCAGGAAGTAGAAACTGACCTAGTAGAATGAGCTGTAATCCTTTGAGGCGGAGTTTTACCCGACTCAACATAAGCATGATGAATTAAAGATTTCAACCAAGATGCCAAAGAAATGGCAGAGGCCTTCTGACCTTTCCTAGAACCGGAAAATATAACAAATAGACTAGAAGTCTTTCGGAAATTCTTAGTAGCTTCAACATAATATTTCAAAGCTCTAACTACATCCAAAGAATACAATGATCTCTCCTTAGAATTCTTAGGATTAGGACACAATGAAGGAACCACAATTTCTCTACTAATGTTGTTAGAATTCACAACCTTAGGTAAAAATTGAAAAGAAGTTCGCAACACCGCCTTATCCTGATGAAAAATCAGAAAAGGAGACTCACAAGAAAGAGCAGATAATTCAGAAACTCTTCTAGCAGAAGAGATGGCCAAAAGAAACAAAACTTTCCAAGAAAGTAATTTAATGTCCAATGAATGCATAGGTTCAAACGGAGGAGCTTGAAGAGCCCCCAGAACCAAATTCAAACTCCAAGGAGGAGAAATTGACTTAATGACAGGCTTTATACGAACCAAAGCTTGTACAAAACAATGAATATCAGGAAGAATAGCAATCTTTCTGTGAAAAAAGAACAGAAAGAGCAGAGATTTGTCCTTTCAAGGAACTTGCAGACAAACCTTTATCCAAACCATCCTGAAGAAACTGTAGAATTCTCGGAATTCTAAAAGAATGCCAGGAAAAATGATGAGAAAGACACCAAGAAATGTAAGTCTTCCAAACTCAATAATATATCTTCCTAGATACAGATTTACGAGCCTGTAACATAGTACTAATCACAGAGTCAGAGAAACCTCTGACTAAGAATCAAGCGTTCAATCTCCATACCTTTAAATTTAAGGATTTGAGATCCTGATGGAAAAAAGGACCTTGTGACAGAAGGTCTGGTCTTAACGGAAGAGTCCATGGTTGGCAAGAGGCCATCCGGACAAGATCCGCATACCAAAACCTGTGAGGCCATGCTGGAGCCACCAGCAGAACAAACGAGCATTCCTTCAGAATCTTGGAGATTACTCTTGGAAGAAGAACTAGAGGCGGAAAAATATAGGCAGGATGATACTTCCAAGGAAGTGACAATGCATCCAATGCTTCCGCCTGAGGATCCCTGGATCTGGACAGATACCTGGGAAGTTTCTTGTTTAGATGAGAAGCCATCAGATCTATTTCTGGAAGTCCCCACATTTGAACAATCTGAAGAAATACCTCTGGGTGAAGAGACCATTCGCCCGGATGTAACGTTTGGCGACTGAGATAATCCGCTTCCCAATTGTCTATACCTGGGATATGAACCGCAGAAATTAGAAAGGAGCTGGATTCCGCCCATACCAGCATTCGAGATACTTCTTTCATAGCCAGAGGACTGTGAGTCCCTCCTTGATGATTGATGTATGCCATAGTTGTGACATTGTCTGTCTGAAAACAAACGATTCTCTCTTTAGAAGAGGCCCTGACTGAAGAGCTCTGAAAATTGCACGGAGTTCCAAAATATTGATCGGTAATCTCACCTCCTGAGATTCCCAAACCCCTTGTGCTGTCAGAGACCCCCAAACAGCTCCCCAACCTGTCAGACTTGCATCTGTTGAAATTACAGTCCAGGTCGAAAGAACAAAAGAAGCCCCCTGAACTAAACGATGGTGATCTGTCCACCACGTCAGAGAGTGTCGTACAATCGGTTTTAAAGATATTAATTGAGATATATTTGTGTAATCCCTGCACCACTGGTTCAGCATACAGAGCTGAAGAGGTCGCATGTGAAAACGAGCAAAGGGGATCGCGTCCGATGCAGCAGTCATAAGACCTAAAATTTCCATGCATAAGGCTACCAAAGGGAATGATTGTGACTGAAGGTTTCGACAAGCTGAGATCAATTTTAGACGTCTCTTGTCCGTCAGAGACAGAGTCATGGACACTGAATCTATCTGGAAACCTAAAAAGGTTACCCTTGTCTGAGGAATCAATGAACTTTTCGGTAAATTGATCCTCCAACCATGATCTTGAAGAAACAACACAAGTCGATTCGTATGAGATTCTGCTAAATGTAAAGACTGAGCAAGTACCAAGATATCGTCCAAATAAGGAAATACCACAATACCCTGTTCTCTGATTACAGACAGAAGGGCACCGAGAACCTTTGTAAAAATTCTTGGAGCTGTTGCTAGGCCAAACGGCAGAGCCACAAACTGGTAATGCTTGTCTAGGAAAGATAATCTCAGAAACTGATAGTGATCTGGATGAATCGGAATATGCAGATATGCATCCTGTAAATCTATTGTGGACATATAATGCCCTTGCTGAACAAAAGGCAGGATAGTCCTTACAGTTACCATTTTGAATGTTGGCATCCTTACATAACGATTCAATATTTTTAGATCCAGAACTGGTCTGAAGGAATTCTCCTTCTTTGGTACAATGAAGAGATTTGAATAAAACCCCAGCCCCTGTTCCAGAACTGGAACTGGCATAATTACTCCAGCCAACTCTAGATCTGAAACCCATTTCAGAAATGCTCGCGCCTTCGCTGGGTTTACTGGGACACGGGAAAGAAAAAAATCTCTTTGCAGGAGGCCTTATCTTGAAGCCAATTCTGTACCCTTCTGAAACAATGTTCTGAATCCAAAGATTGTGAATTGAATTGATCCAAATTTCTTTGAAAAAACGTAATCTGCCCCCTACCAGCTGAGCTGGAATGAGGGCCGCACCTTCATGTGGACTTGGGAGCTGGCTTTGGTTTTCTAAAAGGCTTGGATATATTCCAGACTGGAGATGGTTTCCAAACTGATACCGCTCCTGTGGATGAAGGATCAGGCTTTTGTTCCTTATTGTGACGAAAGGAACGAAAACGATTATTAGACCTAAATTTACCTTTAGATTTTTTATCCTGTGGTAAAAAAGTTCCTTTCCCTCCAGTAACAGTTGAGATAATAGAATCCAACTGAGAACCAAATAATTTATTACCCTGGAAAGAAAGGGAAAGCAAAGTAGACTTAGAAGACATATCAGCATTCCAAGTTTTAAGCCATAAAGCTCTTCTAGCTAAAATAGCTAGACATATACCTGACATCAACTCTAATGATATCAAAGATGGCATCACAAATAAAATTATTAGCATGTTGAAGAAGATTAATAATGCTATGAGAATTATGATCTGTTACTTGTTGCGCTAAAGCTTCTAACCAAAAAGTTGAAGCTGCAGCAACATCCGCTAAAGATATAGCAGGTCTAAGAAGATTACCTGAACATAAGTAAGCTTTTCTTAGAAAGGATTCAATTTTCCTATCTAAAGGATCCTTAAAGGAAGTACTATCTGCCGTAGGAATCGTAGTACGCTTAGCAAGAGTAGAGACAGCCCCATCAACCTTAGGGATTTTGTCCCAAAATTCTAATCTGTCAGATGGCACAGGATATAATTGCTTAAAACGTTTAGAAGGAGTAAATGAATTACCCAAATTATTCCATTCCCTGGAGATTACTTCAGAAATAGCATCAGGGACAGGAAAAACTTCTGGAATAACTACAGGAGATTTAAAAACCTTATTTAAACGTTTAGATTTAGTATCAAGAGGACCAGAATCCTCTATTTCTAATGCAATTAAGACTTCTTTAAGTAAAAAACGAATAAATTCCATTTTAAATAAATATGAAGATTTATCAGCATCAACCTCTAAGACAGAATCCTCTGAACCAGAGGAACCATTATCAGAATCAGAATGATGATGTTCATTTAAAAATTCATCTGAAAAATGAGAAGTTTTAAAAGATTTTTTACGTTTACTAGAAGGAGGAATAACAGACATAGCCTTCTTAATGGATTTAGAAACAAAATCTCTTATGTTAACAGGAACACTCTGAGTATTAGATGTTGACGGAACAGCAACAGGTAATGTAACATTACTAAAGGAAATATCTGCATTAACAAGTTTGTCATGACATTCAGTACAAACAACAGCTGGAGGAACAGATACCACAAGTTTACAGCAGATACACTTAACTTTGGTAGATCCAGCACCAGGCAGCGATTTTCCAGAAGTATCTTCTGACTCCGTGTCAATCTGGGACATCTTGCAATATGTAATAGAAAAAACAACATATAAAGCAAAATTGATCAAATTCCTTAAATGACAGTTTCAGGAATGGGAAAAAATGCCAGTGAACAAGCTTCTAGCAACCAGAAGCAATAAATAATGAGACTTAAATAATGTGGAGACAATAGTGACGCCCAAATTTTTTAGCGCCAAAAAAGACGCCTACATTATTTGGCGCCTAAATGCTTTTAGCGCCAAAAATGACGCCACATCCGGAACGCCAACACTTTTGGCGCAAAAAAAACATCAAAAATGACGCAACTTCCGGCGACACGTATGACGCCGGAAACAGAAAAAAGTTTTTTGCGCCAAAAAAGTCCGCGCCAAGAATGACGCAATAAAATGAAGCATTTTCAGCCCCGCGAGCCTAACAGCCCACAGGGAAAAAGTCACATTTTAAGGTAAGAAAAAATTGATTTATTCATATGCATTATCCCAAATATGAAACTGACTGTCTGAAAAAAGGAACGTTGAACATCCTGAGTAAAGGCAAATAAATGTTTGAATACATATATTTATATAAAGTGCCCAACCATAGCTTAGAGTGTCACAGAAAATAAGACTTACTTACCCCAGGACACTCATCTACATGTAGTAGAAAGCAAAACCAGTACTGAAATGAGAATCAGTAGAGGTAATGGTATATATAAGAGTATATATAAGAGTATATCGTCGATCTGAAAAGGGAGGTAAGAGATGAATCTCTACGACCGATAACAGAGAACCTATGAAATAGACCCCGTAGAAGGAGATCATTGAATTCAAATAGGCAATACTCTCCTCACATCCCTCTGACATTCACTGCACGCTGAGAGGAAAACCGGGCTCCAACCTGCTGCGGAGCGCATATCAACGTAGAATCTAGCACAAACTTACTTCACCACCTCCATAGGAGGCAAAGTTTGTAAAACTGATTTGTGGGTGTGGTGAGGGGTGTATTTATAGGCATTTTGAGGTTTGGGAAACTTTGCCCCTCCTGGTAGGAATGTATATCCCATACGTCACTAGCTCATGGACTCTTGCTAATTACATGAAAGAAAAGGTTACCTTGTCTGAGGAATCAAATAACTTTTTGGTAAATTGATCCTCCAACCATGTTTTTGAAGAAACAACACTAGTTGATTCTTGTGAGATTCTGCAAAATGTAAAGAGTACCAAGATATCGTCCAAATAAGGAAACACCGCAATACCCCGCTCTTTGATTACAGAAAGTAGAGCACCGAGAACCTTTGAAAAGATTCTTGGAGCTGTTGCTAAGCCAAAAGGAAGAGCAACAAATTGGTAATGCTTGTCTAGAAAAGAGAATCTCAGGAACTGATAGTGATCTGCATGAATCGGAATATGAAGCTATGCATCCTGTAAGTCTATTGTGGACATATAATGCCCTTGCTTAACAAAAGGCAGAATAGTCCTTATAGTCACCATCTTGAAAGTTGGTACTCTTACATATCGATTCAAAAGTTTTAGATCCAAAACTGGTCTGAATGAATTTTATTTCTTTGGGATAATGAATAGATTTGCATAAAACCCCAGGCCCTGTTCCTGAAAAGGATCTGGCATGATTAAATCTGATAACTACAGGTCTGAAACACACTTCAGGAAAGCCTGAGCCTTTATTGGGTTCGCTGGAATGCGTGAGAGAAAAAATCTTCTCACAGGTGGTCTTACTCTGAATCCTATTCTGTACCCCTGAGAGACAATACTCTGAATCCAATGATTTTGGACCGAACTGATCCAAACATCTTTAAACATTTTAATCTGCCCCCTACCAGCTGAGCTGAAATGAGGGCTGCACCTTCATGCAGACTTGGGGGCTGGCTTTGATCTCTTAAAAGGCTTGGATTTATTCCAATTTGAGGAAGGCTTCCAATTGGAAACAGATTCCTTTGGGGAAGGATTAGATTTCTGTTCCTTATTATGTAGAAAGGAACGAAAACGGTTAGAAGTTTTAGATTTACCTTTAGGTTTTTTATCCTGAGGCCAAAAAACTCCCTTCCCCCCAGTGACAGTTGAAATTATTAAATCCAACTGAGAACCAAATAATGTATTACCTTGGAAAGAAAGAGAAAGCAATCTGGATGTAGAAGTCATATCAGCATTCCAAGATTTGAGCCACAAAGCTCTTCTAGCTAAAATAGCTAAAGACATATTTAACATCAATTTTGATGATATCAAAATTGGCATAAAAAATGAAATGATTAGCATGTTGAATCAACTTAACAATGCTAGACAAATCATGATCTGATACTTGTTGCGCTAAAGTTTCCAACCAAAAAGTTGAAGCAGCTGCAACATCAGCCAAAGAAATTGCAGGCCTAAGAATATGACCTGAATATAAATAAGTCTTCCTTAAATAAGATTCAAGTTTCCTATCTAAAGGATCTTTAAAAGAAGTACTATCTTCCATAGGAAAAGTAGTACGTTTAGCAAGAGTGGAGATAACCCCATCAACCTTGGGGATCTTTTCCCAAAACTCCAATGTAACTGCTGACAAAGGATACAATTTTTTAAACCTTGAAGGATAAAAAGTACCCGGCCTATTCCATTCTTTAGAAATCATATTAGAAATAGCATCAGGAACTGGAAAAACCTCTGGAATAACCACAGGAGTTTTTTTAAACAGAATTTAAATGTTTACTAGTTTTAATATCAAGAGGACTAGTTTCCTCCATATCCAATGTAATCAACACTTCTTTTAATAAAGAACGAATATACTCCGTTTTAAATAAATAAGAGGATTTGTCAGTGTCAATATCTGAGGCAAGATCTTCTGAATCAGATAGATCCTCATCAGAGAAGGATAAATCAGTATGTTGCCGGTCATTTGAAATTTCATCAACTCTAAGGGAAGATTTAAAAGACTTTTTACGTTTATTAGAAGGCGGGATGGCAGACAAAGCCTTCTGCATAGAATTAGAAATAAATTCTTTTAAATTTACAGGTATATATTGTACATTAAATGTTGAGGGAACAGCAACAGGTAATGAACTACTACTGATGGATACATTTTCTGCATGTAAAAGTTTATCATGACAACTATTACAAACCACAGCTGGAGGTATAATCTCCACAAGTTTACAAAAAATGCACTTCGCTTTGGTAGAACTGTTTTCAGGCAGCTGGGATCCAACAGTGAATTCTTAGACAGAATCAGTTTGAGACATCTTGCAAATGTAAGAGAAAAAAAAAACAACATATAAAGCAAAATTATCAATTTCCTTATATGGCAGTTTCAGGAATGGGAAAAAATGCAAACAGCATAGCCCTTTGACATAGAAAAAGGCAAGAGGCAAATAAAAATGGGGTCTTAAATAATGAAAATATTTGGCGCCAAGTATGACGCACAAAAAACAGAAAAATATTTTTTGGCACCAAAAACGTCACACTCGCGTTATAGATGATGCAACCTTGTGA
Source organism: Bombina bombina (assembly GCF_027579735.1). NCBI lineage: Eukaryota > Metazoa > Chordata > Amphibia > Anura > Bombinatoridae > Bombina > Bombina bombina. Next base: position 893,819,142 of record NC_069501.1, on the reverse strand, counting down.
AGGACTCGGCATCAACTAAGACGCCGGAAATCATGAATTTGCATCAATGAACGTAACTTTGCGCCAAAAAACCTTGTGCCAAGAATGACGCAATAAACTTTGGCATTTTGTGCCCTCGCGAACAGAATTCTGCCAGCGAATTAAAAGACAGTCAATTTGAAAAAGAGACTATACCCCAGGTAAGAAATACATTTTCATAAAAAAGCATTTCCCAGATATGAAACTGACAGTCTGCAAAAGGAAATATACTGAAAACCTGAATCATGGCAAATATAAGTACAACACATATATTTAGAACTTTATATAAATACATAAAGTGCCAAACCATAGCTGAGAGTGTCTTAAGTAATGAAAACATACTTACCAAAAGACACCCATCCACATATAGCAGATAGCCAAACCAGTACTGAAACGGTTATCAGTAGAGGTAATGGAATATGAGAGTATATTGTAGATCTGAAAAGGGAGGTAGGAGATGAATCTCTACGACCGATAACAGAGAACCTATGAAATAGATCCCCGTGAGGAAAACCATTGCATTCAATAGGTGATACACCCTTCACATCCCTCAGACATTCACTGTACTCAGAGGAATCAGGCTTCAAAAAATGCTGAGAAGCGCATATCAACGTAGAAATCTTAGCACAAACTTACTTCACCACCTCCATAGGAGGCAAAGTTTGTAAAACTTAATTATGGGTGTGATGAGGGGTGTTTTTATATGCATTTTGAGGTTTTGGAAACTTTGCCCCTCCTGGTAGGATTGTATATCCCATATGTCACTAGCTCATGGACTTATGCCAATTACATGAAAGAAAAAGGAGTACCCAGAACATGTGAAAATATTCTGGGAGAAGTAGTTAGACCAGATGGAAGAGAGGCAAGCTGTAAATGTTTGTCAAGGAATGCAAACCTTAGAAACTGATAATGATCCTTGTGAATAGTAACGTGATGGTAAGCATCCTTTAAATCTGCTGTGGTCATAAACATTGGAACTGGAACAATGATGCCCATGGATTCCAGATCCGAAACTTCCTGAAAGAAGGCTTTTGCTTTTAAAGAAGCCTGGAAGGCTTCACCCTGAAACCTATTTGGGTAACCCTGAGAAACAAAATTCGGAACACAGTTATCCTGAACAGACTGAAGCCAAACCACCTGAATAATGTGCAACTTGCCCGCTACCAGAATATCTGGATCATGGGGCCACACCTTTATGCTGACTTAGATGAGGTAGTAGGTTTCTTAGATTGTTTAGATCTATTCAAATTTGAACTTAGCTTTCACGCTGAACTGGAAGATTCTGGTCTCTGAGAAGAGTAAGAAGATTTTTGTTCCTTACTCTGATGAAAAGAAACAAACAATGGTTAGAAGCTTTAAATTTACCATTTGATTTCTTGTCTTAGGGAACAAAAGCTCCCTTACCGCCTGTCACAGTATAAATAATAGAATCTAACACAGAAACAAACATCTTTCCCTGAAAAGAAAGATAAAAGTCTAGATTGGAAACCATATCAGCTGACCAGGACTTTAACCACAAAGCTCTTCTAGAAAAAACTGTTAGACAATTATGTCAATAACTATCACAAATGAAAGCAATGGCAGACTTCACTAGACTCCAAAAGTTAAGAAAAACATCATTCATGCTTACCTGATAAATTTATTTCCGGATATGGCGAGTCCACAGAATCATCAATTACTAGTGGGAATATCACTCCTGGCCAGCAGGAGGAGGCAAAGAGCACTACAGCAAAGCTGCTATATATGTCACTTCCCTTACCCATAACCTCCAGTCATTCGGCCCGAAGGAAAAATGGAAAAAGATAACACAAAAATGTAGAGGTGGCTGAGGTTTTTAGAAAAAATAACTAAATAAAGGGCGGGCCGTGGACTCACCATATTCGGAAATAAATCCATTTATCAGGTAAGCAAAACGTTTTTGAATCAATACCCAAGCTAGAGAGATACAGATAAGGGAGGGACAAGACAGGTAGACCTAAACAGAAGGAACCAACGCTTGAACCCTTCTCCCAAAAGAAGCCTCAGCTGAGGCAAAAGTATTAAATTTATAAAATTTTGAAAAAGTATGCAAAGTGGACCAAGTTGAAGCCTTGCAAAACTGTTCCACAGAAGCTTCATTTTTAAATGCCCAGGAAGAAGAAACAGCCCTCGTGGAATGGGCAGTGATTCTCTCAGGAGGTTGCTGTCCAGCAGTCTCATAGGCCAAACAAATAATACTCTTTAGCCAAAGAGAAAGAAAAGTAGCCGTAGCTTTCTGACCCTTGCACTTCCCAGAAAAACAAACAAACAAAGCAAAAGACTGACAAAAGTCCTTAGTCGCCTGAAGATAGAACTTCAATGCACGCACAACAACTAGGTTGTGCAATAAACGCTCCTTAGGAGAAGAAAGATTAGGACACAAAGAAGGAACCACAATCTCCTGACTAATATTCTTGTTTGAAACAACCTTAGGTAGGAAACATAATTTAATACGTAAAACCACCTTATCAGAATGAAAAATAGGATAAGGAGAATCAAACTGCAGAGCCGAGAGTTCCAAAACTCTCAGAGCAGAAGAAATAGCAACAAGAAACAAAACCTTCCAAGATAACATCTTGATATCTAAGGAATGCATAGGTTCAAACAGAGCCCGCTGTAAAACAACAAGGTTAAGACTCCAGGGAGGAATAACGGGCATAAACATAGGCCTAATCGTAACCAAAGCCTGACAAAAAGACTGCACGTCTGGCGCATCCGTCAAACGCTTATGTAACAAAATAGACAACGCAGAAATCTGACCTTTCAGAGTACTAGCTCACAAACCCTTCTCCAGACCCTCCTAGAGAAAAGACAAAATCCTAGGAATCCTGACTCTACTCCAAGAGAAGCCTCCGGATTCACACCAAAACAGATATTTACGCCATATCTTATAGTAAATCTTTCTTGTCACAGGCTTACAAGCCTAAATCATGGTCTTAATGACCGACTCTGAAAAGACATGCTTAGATAAAATCAAGGGTTCAATCTCCAAGCAGTCAGCTTCAGGGAAACGAGATTTGGATGAAGAAAAGGACCATGAAAGTGGAAGGTCCTTCCTCAGAGGGAGTCTCTGTTGTCCGAATGGAACCTGATAAACCAGGCTAAGGCTAACTGAAGCCAGGCCAGTAGAGCATTGAAAATTGTTCTCAGATCTAGAATGTTTATAGGGTGAGCTGACTCCTCCTGAGTCCAAAGACCCTGAGTCTTCAATGACCCCCAAATTGCTCCCTAACCTAGAAGGCTGGCATCCGTGGTCACGATCACCCAGTAAGGTCTGTGAAAGCAAGTTCACTGGGAGAGGTGTTCCTGAAACAACCACCACAGAAGAGAGTCCCTTGATGCCTCATCCAGAACTATGTGCGGAGACAGATCTGCATAGTCCCCGTTCCATTGCCTTAACATGCATAACTGCAGAGGTCTGAGATGGAACTGAGCAAACGGAATGATGTTCATGGAAGTCCAATTACCTCCATACATAGAGCCACTGACGGTCGAGGAGAGGACTGAAGGACAAGACAAGTGTCAAAGATCTTTGTTTTTCTGACCTCTGTCAGAAATATCTTCATTAGTAGGGAGTCTATTATGGTCTCTAAAAACACTACTCTTGTGACTGGAATCAGAGAACTCTTTCCCAGATTTACCTTCCAACTGTGGAAGAGAAGAAAAGACGACAAGATCTTTGTATGAAAGTTTGTTGAAAAGACGGCGCATGAACCAGAATATCGTCCAGATAAGGCACCACAGCAATGCCCCGAGACCGGATCACTGCCAAAAGAGCCCTCAGGACCTTTGAGAAAATTCTGGGAGCTGTGGTAAGGCTGAAAGGAAGAGCCACAAACTGGAAATTATTGTCTAAGAAAGCGAACCTTAGAAACTTGTGATTATCCCGGAGAATGGGAACATGAAGGTACGCATCCTTTAAGTCTATGATTGTCATAAACTGACCCTCTTGAACCAAGGGAAGAATGGAACGTATAGTCTCCATCTTGAAGGACGGCACACTGAGGAACTTAAACACTTTAGGTCTAAAATAGGTCTGAAAGTCCCCTCTTTATTGGGAACCACAAACAAAATTGAATAAAATCCCAGACCTTGTTCCTGCGGAGGAACTGGAACTATAACTCCCAGGGTAAAAAGATCTGTGATACAATTTAAGAACGCAACTCTCTTTATCTGGTCTACAGATAATCTTTAGAGAAGAAACCTGCCTCTGGGAGGAAAAGTCTTAAATTCTATCTTGTACCCCTGAGATACAATTTCCACGGCACAAAGGTCTGGGACATCTCGTATCCAAGCCTAAGCAAATTGAGAAAGCCTGCCCCCTACTAGATCCGTTCCTGAATCGGGGGCCGACCCTTCATGCTGACTTGGAGTCAGCCGCAGGCTTCTTAGACTGTTTCCTCTTGTTCCAAGACTGACCAGACTTCCAGGAATACTTGGAAAGTTTCCTGCTTTGAAGAGGAAGCGGAGGGTTTACCTCTAAAGTTACGAAAGGAACGAAAATTACTCTGACGTCCTTTCTGCTTATTCTTTTTATCTTGAGGAAGAAAAGATACCTTTCCTCCTGTGATATCTGAAATAATTTCAGCCAAACCAACCCCAAACAAGGTCTTACCCTTGTAGGGAATAGCTAATAACTTAGAAAAAACATCCGCAGACAAGGATTTTAATTAAAGGGCTCTGCGAGCTAGAACCACAAAACCAGACATTTTTGCTCCCAGTTAAATAACTTGTAAGGACACATCCGTAATAAAGAATTTGGCTAACTTAAGAGCCTTAATCCGGTCCTGGATCTCCTCAAGAGGAGCATCTGTCTGAATAGAATCAGACAAAGCATCAAACCAGTAAGCTGCAGCGCAGGCAACAGTAGCAAGACACACCGCAGGCTGCCATTGAAGACCTTGGTGAACATACATTTTCTTTAATAATGTCTCCAATTTCTTATCTATTGGATCCTTAAAAGAACAACTATCCTCAATGGGAATAGTGGTCCTTTTAGCCAAAGTGGAAATAGCTCCTTCCACCTTAGGAACCGTTTGCCACGACTCCTTCATAAAGTCAGCTTCAGGAAACATTTTCTAAAAAATAGGAGATGTAGGAAATACCTCCACCGCAGAGGGAACATCAAAATACTTGTTCAGCTTACTAGACTTCTTAGGGTTAACAACGATAGAAATATCGGAGTCATCCAAGGTAGCCAAAACCTCCTTAAGTTACAAGCGGAGGTGTTCCAGCTTAAATATGAAGGACACAACTTCAGCATCAGTAGAAGGAATTATACTGCCTGAATCCGAAATTTCACCCTCAGATGCACCCGAAGAATCTTCATCCTCAGACTTCTGAGAGGAAATACTTTGATTAGCCACCTCAGGATCAGAAACCTTACTTACCGTTTCTTTAAATTTCCTTTTGCGTTTTCCCTGCAGTATGGGAAAAGCAGACAGTGCCTCAGATGCCGCAGAAGATACCTGGGCAGCAATATCTCGCAAAGTAACTCCAGGCGAAGCATGAGAGGAAACGCAGGGCACTGCATGTGCAGATAAATAAGATTGGGACACTTGAGGAGTAAGCTGAGGCACATCTGAAAAAGGAGGCTGCTGAACAGCATCCGCCTTAGCTAATGATGGCTCAAAAAAGTATATATTTCTATAAGCTATAGTTCTTTCAATACATGAACAAAAAGGTACGGGGGGGGTCCCACCTGGGCATCAAAACATAAGCTACAGGTAACATCCTGCACAGAAATAGCCCCATCCACTTTAGGAACTGCTTCCGAGAGCTCAACTGGCAAAATATAGTTTTTTTTTTAAGCCAAGCTAAATGATTGAAAGGGCTGCCAGGCTTAGATTGATTCTTATAAGCTATCTCAGAGATGGCATTAGGGATAGTAAAAACCTGGGTGGGAGGGAAATCTGTAGAACTCCCGTGTGAAAAGGTAGGAGGGCAAATACTTTTAGAAGCAAGAGCCACATTAGTCTGATTAGAATGCATGACAACATTTAAAACTAGGATTGCACAGCTGAGCTGGGGGCAACACAACAGCAAGTTTACAATATACACAGCAAAATAAGCCTCTAAAGAGGTTTCAGAGAAAGACACAGAAGGCTCCATGATTAGTTAAAACTCCCCCTAAAAGGAGCTCTCCAAGCAAAAGGCATAACAAAAAAGCTGCAGAGAGCTAGCTTGACACCAAATAGGAGGAAATATATCATGTGGGAGAACAGAATGCACTAAACACGCTCAAAACAGAAAGGGAACGTGCGTGTAAACAACATGATTAAATATAGACTAAATCATGATAAAAAAATACCTGCTTGCGGAAAAACCCGACGTGTGCAAACTCAAGGAGCCCAAGAGCACTAACGGGATAAACAATATGCACAAATTTTAAAGTGGAATAGAGCCTTATAATTAAAAAAAAGGAGCCATAGATAAAATACACACATAAATACTGTCCCAGGCTACAGAATATAATTAGTGTACAAACTATACAGTCCAACTGGCTAAATGACTGCCTCTAAATAAAAAACAAAATGTACTTACCCATAGGCACCCAACTGCTTGACATCTTTCTTACTGGGATCATCTAGATAGCCAAACCAGGGCTTAAATATAACCAGAGGATATGGAATAGGAGTATACCAACAACCCAACAGGAGAAGGCTAAGGACAGATCCCTGCAACACCTGTGGAAGACTTGAACCTAACTTCCATAGGGTATAATTGAGTCACTACCACATACTCCCAATACATCCCTGTGTCTAACAGCAGCACTCTGAGGGGAAATGGGCCTCAAATCAGTCTGAGAACCCCTCTCAAAGAAGAGCATAAGGAGCCCCTTCATTCTTTACTTTTCTCCAGCGGAGGCAGACAAGACTAGTTTCTAGTAAGATGGGAAAAGTTTTATAGAGCTCTTGGGGTTTAGGAATCTTTGTCGTCTCCTAGTGGCCAGGAAGAGTAATTCCCCAGAGTGATGGATAGTGGACTTTCACCACCTGCACAAAAGAAAACATTCACATATTCTATATGGGGTATGTCCAAACACCATGATAGTTATTAAAGAAATTTAAAGCTAAAACTACAACACAACTCCTTATATAGCTTTAAATATTTTTTTTTTTTTTTAAAGAAAAAATAAATCCGTACTTTTTTCCAATTTCTCTTCTATCCCTGTTGGCTTCTGTTCCTAAGGGGGGACTTTACAGAATAGAAATTCAAATTCCAAGGTGGAGAAATGGGCCTAATACCAGGGCAAATTCTCACCAAGGCTTGCACAAAAGTGTGATCATCAGGCAATTTTGCCAGAGTCTTATGAAAGTCTTTAAAGAAGAACAGAGATAATGAACTGCAGTATGTTCTTGGCCTGCAATATGCTCCCTGGGGTTCTCTTACAATGAGACAGTCATATTAGATGGGGGGTAAAGACATGACTCTAAAATGGGCAAAAAACAGTAAAGTAAAATAAAGATATGTTCCAAAGTTTTTAGTAACAAGTGTATTTACCCAAAATAAAACAAACATCCTCTATAAACACCAAGTCAGAAAAAAAGAGGGGAAAAAAAGAAAAACAACCTCAAAATGTTTTATCCTCAAAAAATGTTTGCCTACCCCCCCCCCCCCATCAGCTCTTATGAGGGTACTCACCCACCTCCTGGGCAAAAAAAGTGTTAAAACTAGGCACAAATAGCTTGAAATGCCTGCAAACAGTCCCTGAGCAAATAGCCAGCTATTCATTCGGTGAGGGAGAGAGAAAGGGGCCAGGGGGGCAAAGCTCAACTCCAGAACGATATGCAGGCCAAAGCCTGAGAGTAAAAAAAAAAAAAAAAATCCCTGTAAATGCAAAAATTTTTATAAATTCTGTCTACCACCCTAATCGTATTCACCTTGAGTTGGACCGCAAACTGCTTTTTTGGTTTTATTAAAAAGACAGTTATGCATTTCTGTAAACACATAGGTAAAGCGCTATGTGTAAAAGTTGTGAACCCCCAAATAGGTATCACCTATATAAGGAGAGTATTAGGGATAGTTCCTCGGCTGTGTTTAGTGTCTGAGTCACTTACCTGGACTGCAGCTCCCCTCCACTGTATCTTACCAGCTTGCTGAGGCCTTTCCCCCTCACAGAACGCTAAAACTGCAAAGGATACTTGCGGATATACCAGCAACCCCTCAGGTGCAGGCTAAGGGACAGGGGCCTTGAGACGCCTGAGGGCAATTATGGCAGAGAAATTTACCTGTGAGGGTACTGACATGTCATGACTGAGGTATTCCTTTACCCCTGCTTCACTAAGAATCTTGAAGTAACTATCCTGAAGTCTTCTCTGAGAAAAGATGGAAGAGGAGTACTAGGTCCCAATAAATGATTAGATAAAAATAAAATCATCCTTGGAGAGCAACTCTCTCAACCTCTCTCAACCTCTCTCCTCGGAGGACAAGAACAAGTGGGGAGAAGGTGGGAGGGATTAATGCTCTTGTGAGGGTTCTTGACCTAAGTCTAGTGGTAGGAAATACATTCCACATGTTAAGGACATATATGGACTCTCATCTTACAAATGAAAATATATTAATGTAAACATGTTAACATGTAAATAAGGTTGAAAAAAAGACTGAAGTCCATGGAGTTCAATCTATACAAATCTAAAATACTAAGAAAAAGTTTAAATTGAGCTTAAATTAATTCAATTAAAAAAGGTGAGCCATTCAATACAAGCAATAATATACCTGAATTCTGTTTCTAGCCAGAAATGTATCCAAGCCATTTTTAAATATATCTAAGGTATTGGCATTTACTACCTCCTCTGGTAGTGAGATCCACAATTGTATTGTTCTTACAGTGAAAAAAACTTTACGTTGCAAGAGATTAAATCTCTTCAATTGTGTCCTCTTGTCACAAACAATTTTCTTGTAATAAACAGAGCTTCTGCCATCTCTGTATATGGGCCTTGAATATATTTATATAAAGTAATCCTGTCAAATCTCAAGCGCCTTTTTCTAGAGAAAACAGACCAAGTTTGGCTAGCCTCTTGTCATAGCTTAAATTCCCCATTACCCTTATTAGCTTTGTGGCACTTCTCTGAACTTTTTCTAAGTCTGCAATGTCTTTTTATTTTTAGATTAGTCCCCAAAACTGCACTGCATACTCAAGGTGAGGTCTTACCAGAAATGTATATAGTGCCAAAATTATGCTTTCTTCCCTTGCATCAATGCCTCTTAATACATGCTAGTATCTTATTAGCCTTAGAAGCCGTTGCCCTGCATTCTGCGCCCATCTTTGGCGTGTTATCTATTACTACTCCCAAATCCCTTTCCTCCTCGGTTTGTCTAAGTCTAGTCCCATTTAAATAATAGATTCCTGCTTATTTTTACTACCAAAATGTAGAACCTTCCATTTTCCAGCATTAAATCTAATTTTCCATTTACCTGACCATTCTTCTCAATTTTTGCAGATCCCCTTGTAAAGCAAGTTCATCCTGCTCTGACCTAATGACCTTACACAACTTTGTATCATCTGCAAAAATAGAGATGTTGCTATTTAATCCTTGCTCCAAGTCATTAATAAAAATATTAAAAATAACATGGCCCAGTACTGATCCCTGGCTGACTCCCCTGATAACCTTTGTCCAATCTGAGTATGATCCATTTACGACGACTCATTGCTCCCTGTCTTTTATCCAGTTATTTATCCATGAGCTAACATTTTCAGCTATTCACAGTCACTTAATTTTGTGCATTAATCTCTCATGTGGCAATGTATCTAACACCTTTGCAAAATCCAAGTATATCACATCAACTGATTCCCTTTATCTATATTTTTACTTCCTCATATAATCTCATTAGTTTAGTTTGACATGATCTAGGTCTCATAAAACCATGGTGATTTGAACTCATAATTTTGTTTACACAAATATACTCATTAATATAATCCATTGTAATCCTGTCAAGTGTTTACATCCCCTTTTGCGGGTTCTGCAAAACTGGGAATAGGTAATAGAAGGATTTTCTAACTTTTTAAACAAAAATTCTGGAGTATACAGTCCCTTTAAGTTTTACCCTCTCCTTGCAGAGGCAAAATTATAAGTAAGGCTAGAGAAAGGGAATACTGGGTAGGAATATTAGGGGTGTTATGCCACCTCCTGCTGGACAAGAACTAATATATCACAAGTAATCACTGTGCTCCAAGAAAATAGAAGCATCAACATTAAAACCTTCCAAAGTGAAAAAGAACAAACTGCCAAATGAAAAAAAGAAAAGAAAGATATATATATATATATATATATATATATATATATATATATATATATATAGTTGTGTTCATAAGTTTGCATACCCTGGCAGAATCTTTTGATTTCTTGGTCATTTTTCAGAGAATATGAATGATAACACAAAAACTTTTCTTTCACTCAGAAATGTATGCTTACCTGATAAATGTATTTCTTTCCGGATATGGTGAGTCCACAGCTTGAGTAATTACTGTTGGGAATATCACTCCTGGCCAGCAGGAGGCAGCAGCAAAGAGCACCCCATTTAAACTGCTAAGTATAACTTCCTTACCCACAACCCCCAGTCATTCGACCAAAGGGAAATGGAGAAAAAGGAGTAACACAAGGTGTAGAGGTGCCTCAGGCAGTTGACTCACCATATCCGGAAATAAATAAATTTATTAGGTAAGCATAAATTTTGTTTTTCATTCCTAAGATATGGTGAGTATACGGCTTGAGTAATTACTGTTGGGAACCAATACCCAAGCTAGAAGACATGGATACATAGGGAGGGTCAAGACAGAAGGTTCCAAACAGAAGGCACCACCGCTTGAAGAACCTTTCTCCCTAAAGAAGCCTCAGCCGAGGCAAAAATATAAAATTTTGGAAAAAGTATGTAGAGAAGACCAAGTTGCAGCCTTGCCGTAATTATCTCAGGAGGCTACTGTCCAGCAATCGCATAAGCCAAACTAATTATACTTCGTAACCAAAAAGAAAGAGTAGTAGCAGTAGCTTTCTGACCTTTACGTTTCCCAGAGAAACAGACAAAGAGGGCAGTTCTTTGGAAGGAGGAGGATTAGGACACAGAGAGGGAACAACAATTTCCTGGTTGATGTTTCTATTAGAAACAACCTTAGGAAGGAAACCTAACTTAGTACGATGAACCGCCTTATCGGAATGAAAAATAAGATAAGGGGAATCACACTGCAGAGCTGAGAGTTCTGAGACTCTTCGAGCAGAAGATAGCAACAAGAAACAAAACCTTCCAAGATAACTTAATGTCTATGGAATGCAACGGCTCAAACTGAGTCAGCTGTAAATCTTTAAGAACAAGGTTATGGCTCCAAGAAGGAGCAACAGACTTAAAGACACACCTGATTTTGACCAAGGCCTGACAAAAAGATTGCACATCTGGCACATCTGCCAAACGTTTATGTAGTAAAACTGATAAAGCAGCAATCTGACCCTTTAGGGTACTGACTGACAATTCCTTCTCCAGGTCTTCCTAAAGAAAAGATACAATTCTAGGAATTCTAATTCTACTCCAAGAGTAGCCCTTGGATTCACACCAATAAAGATATTTACGCCATGTCTTATGGTAAATCTTTCTAGTAACAAGCTTGCAAGCCTGAATCATGGTCTCAATGACCGACTCAGAAAAATCACGCTTAGACAGAATTAAGCATTCAATCTCCAAGCAGTCAACTTCAGAGAAACAAGATTTGGATGAAGGAAGGGACCCTGAATCAGGAGGTCCTTCCTCAGAGGTAGTCTCCAAGGTGGGACAGATGACATCTCTATTAGGTCTGCAAAGCAGATCCTGCAAGAACACGCAGGGGCTATTAGAATCACTGATGCCCTCTCCTGTTTGATACGAGCAATGACTCGTGGAAGGAGAACACACAGAGGAAACAGGTATGAAAACCTGAAAATCCAAGGAACCGCCAGAGCATCTATCAGAACGACCTGCAGATCTCTTGACCTTGAACCGTACCTTGGAAGCTTGGCGTTCTGACGGGACGCCATCAGATCTAACTCCAGCATGCCCCATATGAGGACTAAACTGGAAAACACCTCCGGATGGAGTCCACACTCCCCGGTGTCTGTCTGCTCAGAAAATCTGCTTCCCAGTTGTCGACTCCTGGAATATGAAAGGCAGATAGACAGCAATTGTGGGTCTCTGCCCACTGAAGAATCTGAGTAACCTTGTTCATGGCTAAGGAACTCTGAGCTCCTCCCTGGTGATTGATGTAAGCCACAGAGGTTATGTTGTCTTACAGGAACCTGATAAACTGGGCTGAGGACAACAGAGGCCAAGCCAATAGAGCATTGTAAATCGCCCTCAACTCCAAGATGTTGAAGGAAAGAGCAGACTCCTCCCGAGTCCAAAGGCTCTGAGCTTTTAACGAGTTCCAGACTGCTCCCCAGCCCAGCAGGATTGCATCCGTGGTCATGATCACCCAGGAAGGTCTCCGAAAGCATGTGCCCTGAGACAGATGTTCCTGAGAAATCCACCACGGAAGAGAGTCACTTGACGACTGATCGAACTCTATTCTCTGAGGTAGATCCTCATGGTCGCCATTCCATTGTCTGAGCATGCACAACTGAAGAGCTCTCAAATGGAATCGAGCAAAAGCAATGATGTCCATGGAAGCCACCATCAGACCGATTACCTCCATACATTGAGCCAAGGATAAGCAGTAGCCTGAAGAGAAAGGCAAGAAGAAATGATTTTGTTTTTCCTGACCTCAAAAAATCTTCATTAGAGAAACTATTATGGTTCCTAAGAACACTAATCTTGTAGCAGGTGAAAGGGAGCTTTTTTCAAGACAACAATATCTCTGTGTGAAATTTTGCTTGTTGAAAAGACAGTAATTCCACGAGAACGGATTACTGCCAAAAGAGCCCCCAGAACCTTTGAAAAAAATCTGGGAGCCGCGGCTAGACCAAATGGAAGGGCCACAAACTATAAATGTTTGTCCAGAAAAGCAAATCTCAGGAATCTGTGATGGTCCCTGTGAATAGGAACATGAAGATACGCATCCTTTAGGTCTATGGTTGTCATGAACTGACCCTCTTGTACTAAAGGAAGAATGGAGTGTATAGTCTCCATCTTTAAGGATGGAACATTGAGAAACTTGTTTAGACACTTCAACTCTAGAATGGGACAGAAAATTCCCTCTTTTTTTTGGGAACCACAAAAGGTTGGAGTGGAACCTGAGACCCTGTTCCTGCACTGGAACTATCATTCCCAGGGAGGAAAGATGCCTCTCTCTTTATCTGGTCTGCAGATAATCTTGAGAGATGGAATCTGCCTCTGGGAGGAAAAGTCTTGAATTACAATTTGTAACCCTGGGATACTATGTCCACAGTGCAGGGATCTGGGACATCTCGTATCCAGGCCTACGAGAACTGAGAAAGTCTGCCCCCACCTGATCTGATCCCGGATTGGGGGCAAACCCTTCATGCTGATTTGGAATCAGCTGCAGGTTTCTTTGATTGTTTCCCCTTGTTCCAAGACTGATTGGGTTCCCAAGAAGACATGGATTGTTCCTGCTTGGAAGAAGAAAGGGAAGGCTTTCCTCTGAAGTTACGAAAAGAACAGAAGTTACTCGGACATCCTTTAGGCCTATTCTTCATATATTGAGGTAGAAAAGACCCTTTTCCACCCGTAATAGAGAACATTTTTGCCAAACCGGGTCCAAACAAGGTTTTCCCCTTGTAAGGAATCGACAGAAGCTTGACTTTAGAGGAAACTTCCGCAGACCAGATTTTCAACCATAACGCCCTGCGGGCTAGGACAGCAAAACTAGAAGTTTTAGCTCCTAGTCTAACAACCTTGCACTAAAGGAATTGGCCAATTTAAGAGCTTTAATCCTATCTTGAATTTAATCCAAGAAAGTCTCTATTTGAAGAGAATCAGACAAAGCGTGAAACCAATAAGATGCCGCACTAGTCACTGTGGCACTACACACCGCAGGTTGCCATTGGAGACCTTGACAAACAAATCTTTTTCAAATAAGCCTCCAGCTTCTTGTCCATCGGATCCTTAAAAGAGCAGCTATCCTTAATAGGAATAGTGGTTCTCTTAGAGTGGAAATGGCCCCTTCAACTTTGGGTACAGTATACCAAGGGTCTTTAATGGAGTCCTCGACAGAAAACATTTTCTTAAAAATGGGAGACGGGGAAAAAAGACACCCCTGGTTTCTCCCATTCTTGTGAGATAATCTCCCTAGCACGGTCCGGCACAGGAAAAACCTCCAAAGTGGAAGGTTCATCAAAGAAACTATTAAGTTTACCAGATTTCTTAGGCGTGACAACGACAGGGGTATCAGAGTCATCTAAAGTAGCTAAAACCTCCTTTAACAATACATGAAGGTGTTCAAGCTCAAATCTGAAGAATACCACCTCAGTCTCAGAAGAAGGAATTATGCTGTCCGAATCTGAGATTTCACCCTCAGAAAGTCCCGATGTATCTTCCTCACAAGACTTATGAGCAAGGACAACTTGGGAAGCAGAACTGAGAACAGGCACCTTACTTTCTTAATTTCCTCTTGCGTTTTCCCTGTAATCTGGGAGCTAATGCCGCAGATACCGCTAGATACCTGGGCAGCAATTTCTGCTTTTAAATAAACTCCACTAGGAGTTAGAGAGGAACTGCAGGGCACTGCACGTGACACCATTGAGGCTTGGGACGTAGTAGGAGAAAGCTGAGGTATTATTTTAACAGCATCATCCTGAGAGACATTAGGCTCAAAAAATGTACCTTTATTTGCATGGTTTTCTTGACACATGAAGAACAAAATTGCATAGGAGCTGCAATTGGTGCATCTAAACATAATAAGCATGAATTCATAAAAGCAGACTCTTGCAGTAATAAACTTGTACAGATATGATTAAAAGATTTTAATATTCAATTAAAAAAAAAAAGCCAAGGAAAAAATACACTTTAAATTTTATCCCAAATTAGGATCGATCTCCAGCTAAAATTATGTGAGAAAAGTTAAGAAAAAACATTTAATAAACTTCTAAAATACCCCTCAGGCAAACCCACACCTCAATTACTGAGTTGTTTCTTACCGCTACCAATTAAGACCAGATCACCCAGAAATGGAGAAAAACAACTTTTTTCCTCAGAAACGTTATGAAGTAAAGTCAGTCATGTGACCGCAACTGCCGAGCTCAAATTACTGCTGCGACACAGAGAGCACTACTTCCTGGTACACTGAGCACCAGAAATAACCGTTTTTTCAAACCTGACAGTTTAAAATGTTGCATGGTTTTATTTTAAAGTAAAGGGGAAATGAATAAGCTGCTGAAATAGAAAATGCAGCCTTACTTTCAGTTTAAACTTGTATTATAAAATAAAGCCTAATAAACACATTTTACCCTTTCTGTTTAAAAGAGTTTAAATGTTAGTCTCACACATGCTACAGTGCCTGCTTCATGCCCCAGTGTAACCCATACAACAGGATTATCTATGTCCCAATAAAAAAGCAGTGTCTTAATTTGTTAAGTGCATGGTCTCCCCAACTGGAAGAAAAAGCACTTACCTGCTCCGCTGTCCGGCATGTAGACATTTAAAAGGTATGAGAGAAAAAGTAAGAACAGAGTAGCCAACTCTGGCTTTCTAAACTAGGGCAGCAATTTACAAGTTCCTAGCTGCTTTAAATACGGCTATACAGCAAAACTTGCTTGTAGATGAAATCAATTTTTTTTTCTTCAGACACCTAAACTTCACCTCCTCCATGCACCAAAGGCAAAGAGAATGACTGGAGGTTGTAGGTAAGGAAGAGATACTTAGCAGTTTAACTGTGGTGTTCTTTGCCTCCTTCTGCTGGCCAGGGGTGATATTCCCAACAGTAATTACTCAAGCCGTGGACTCGCCATATCTTAGGAAATAAAAATTAATTTATTTTGTTATATCATAGTGACGTTTGGTCTGAGGAAGGGGTCTGTGGATCCCAAAACGTCACTATAATATAACATTTTTTTTTTTTCACAAATCCAGTGAGTGCAGTCTATATGTTTAAAAAAATAAATAAAAACTATATCACAGTACAAATTACAAGCATATGATATTTAACAACTAACAATAAGTATTTTTAGTGGCAACACTTGACAAACCTGGGGTAAACTGTACTGTATAGTGCTTAGATACACGGCAGTGCACTGAGTACAATCCATATAAACAAGTTTTAATTATGTTTATACAGGTTAAACGTTGAGCTTAATTTACAGTGACTTCTGTATTCCTTAACTTGTGGAACACTGCACAATCTGTGTGACCTTAGGGCATATAGACATTCCTTATTTAATTGCATGTTTAATACTAACCGTATACAATTCACAGTGGGTATGAGAGCCCTCTCTATACGAGTCTTGCTGTTCGGGAGTTTCTGAAACCAGCCGATTTAGGTTACTGCTTTAATAAATAAATTGCATATCCTGCACATACCTGCCTGGTGGCGAGCTTTAGTGTTAAGTCCACGGGCACACTAACAAGTAATTTGTATAAGCCTCCTCACTAAGTATTACACTCCTTTGTAGGTTGCTGAAAATCTTATAACAAAAGTATACGACATATTATTATTGTTAAACAACCTCAATAAAAATCTTTACGATATATAACTTTCTAATTAATCAATAGCAACCGATACAAAGTTAGTTGCGAGTCATTGGTTACACTGTAACTTAACGTTTGAATACACAGTAACTCCTGTGGTTTCATTTAGTGATGCACCGAAATGGAAATTCTGGACCGAAACCAAACCCGAAAATCAGGGATGCACTTGGCCGAAAACCGATATCGAAAATGTTGTCTTTTTTTTTTTTCTCAAATATATATTTTACTTTTTTTTTATTTTTTTTTGCATAATTAGCCTATTTAATGAATGAATGAATCTGAATTGGAAACTTTCAAGCCAATTAAAAAAAAAAAAAAAAAAGCACACACTTTTATTGAAAGTAACACACTAAAATCGGACAAAAATATCTTAAAACAATAATATGCTACACAATAATTTTACCAAGCAAAAAAAAAAAAAAAACGGCAAAAAAATATAATGCCATTTTCGGCCAAAATGTTTCTGCGACCAAAATTTTGGTGCATCGCTACTTAAAACAATATTAAATATTAATATACTGTATTATTCTTTATTTAGTTCTATGTAACAGAATCAGATTTAACAGTTTTTTTTTTTACCAATTATCCAAATAAAGTATAGTCTTAGTAAACTTATTATATGCAAAACAGTAAGTCAAGTAATTGACTTAAACAGCAGCTCTAGGCTAGCATCAAATTTGAAACATGCTACACAATAATTTTAACAAAAATAACAGGCAAAAAACCCGAAAACTGAAATAGCCAAAAATGCCATTTTTGGCCGAAACGTTTCTGCGGCCGAAATTTCGGTGCATCCCTAGTTTCATTTATACACACATGCTCAATTTCAGATTTTGGGCTGTACATATGACGGCGGACATATACCTCTAGTCTTTGGAGCAATCAATATTCTAATTGTGACCCACTGGCACACTAACAAGTAATCTGTAAAAGACTCCTCGCTAAGTATTACACTGGTTTCATTTAAATACATACGCTCCATTTTAAATATTGGGCTGTACATATGACGGTGGAGATATACCTCTAATCTAATCTGTGGAGCAATGAATATTCTAACTGTGACCCATGGACACACTAAAAAGTAATTTGTGTAAGCCTCCTCACTAAGTATTACACTCCTTTGAAGGTTGCTGAAAATCATATAATAAAACTATATGATATGTAACTTTATAATTAATCAATAGCAACCGATACAAAGCTAGTTGTGAGTCATTGGTTACACTGTAACTTAACGTTTGAATACACAGTAATTGCTGTGGTTTTATTTATATACACAAGCTCCATTCTAGATATTGGGCTGTACAAATGACGGCGGAGATATACCTCTAATCTGTGGAGCAACTAATATTTTAATCGTGACCCACGGGCACACTAACAAGTAATTTGTATATATAAGTGCAAACTACACGTAACTACAAGGTATCAATACCTAGCCATACTACTACTGTTGCAGTACTCTACCACAGAGTACATATGGGTACAATTTATTTTAGTATCCACATAACACTCAGTGAGGTATACAATTTATGAGTACACACTTTGACTGATTAGTGGCCCCTAACAGGTTGGCCTCAATGTTGCAGGGATGTTAGCCCACAGCAGATTATAAACATACCTTTACCATTAAGGTTTACCACAAATCCTATTTAGGTTGGAGTTACTATCCATGATATCAATTCAGGATAAGAATTGATAACTATCCACCATTTTCATGACATTATTTACTTGCTGTAACTGTTTTTATTGTGTGTAACCCTTTTTAAATAAAACTAATAAAGTTGATATATTTTAAAACCTATATACCCTAAGCCCATACGTATGAGGGCAGAGTGCTTTTCTGGTTAGTATCCTGTCCAGCTCTCTTGCTGGAATTGTTCTTGTATGTGTTTCTCTCTGATGCTCAGCACCTATACACAATTACATAGTATATTAGATTACATTCTATACATTTTAAAAAAGTGTTCCCTCAAAGTAATAAGAGTGGTGCCATTGCTCATCTCTCATATTTTGCCTGAACTAGAATGTCGTCCAGATAAGGAGCCACTGCAACACCCTTCAATCGAAGCACCACCAACAATGCTCCCAGGACCTTTGAAAAAAATTCTGGGAACTTTTGCCAGACCAAAAGGAAGAGCTACAAACTGAAAATGTTGGTCTAGAAATGCAAATCTTAGGAACCTGTAATGATCCCTGTGAATGGGAATGTGCAGATATGCATCCTTTAGATCCACTGTGGTCATGAACTAACCTTCCTGAACCAAAGGAAGAATGGAACGAATAGTTTCCATCTTGAAAGACGGAACCCTGAGAAACTTGTTTACACTCTTGAGATCTAAAATAGGTCTGAAAAATCCTCCTTTTTTGGGAACGACAAAGAGATTGGAATAAAAACCCAGACCCTGTTCCTGAACTGGTCCAGGAACTATCACTCCCATGTCAGAAAGATTCTGAACACAACGTAAGAACGCCTCTCCTTTTATCTGGTTTACAGATAACCTGGAGAGAAAAAACCTGCCTCTGGGAGGAAAATTCTTGAACTCCAGTTTGTAACCCAGGGACACGATATCTACCACCCAGGGATCCTGAACATCTTAAACCCAAGCTTAAGCGAAGAAAGGAGAGTCTGCCCCCCACAAGATCCATTGCCAGATCAAAGGCAGACCCTTTATGCTGATTTTGAGTCATCAACAGACTTCCTGGACTGCTTCCCCTTATTCCAAGACTCATTTGACTTCCAAGATGGCTTGGACTGTTTCTACTTGGAGGAAGAGAAGGAAGATATACTAGAGAAGTTACGAAAGGAACGAAAATTACTCTGCCGACCCTTCTGTTAATTTCTTTTATCCTGAGGAAGAGAATGCCCCTTCCTTCCAGTAATATCAGAAATAATCTCAGCCAAACCTGGCCCAAATAAGGTCTTACCCTTGTAAGAAATAGACAAAAGCTTAGACTTAGAGGACACATCCGCAGACCAGGATTTTAACAATAAAGCTCTGCGAGCTAAAATGACAAAACCAGAAATTTTAGCTCCCAATTTGATGACCTGTAGAGAAGCATCTGCAATTAAGGAATAAGCCAACTTCAAACCCTTGATTCTATCTTGAATTTCTTCAAGAGGAGTATCTTGCTGAATAGAATCAGGCAATACATCAAACCAACATGCCGCCGCCCTAGAAACCGTAGCAATACATGCAGCTGGTTGCCATTGATACCCCTGGTAAACATAAATATTTTTAAGCAAAGCTTCCAACTTCCTATCCATAGGATCTTTAAAGGAACAGCTGTCCTCAATAGGAATAGTGGTACTCTAAGTCAGAGTGGAAACTGCTCCCTCCACCTTAGGAACCATCTGCCAAGATTACTTAATAGAATCATCAATAGGAAACATCTTCCTAAAAATTGGAGAAGGGGAAAAAGAAATCCCAGGCTTCTCCAATTCTTGTGCAATAATATCTGAAACACGATCTGGTATAGGAAAAACTTCCACCGAGGAAGGGACATCAAAAAACGTATTAAGTTTACTAGATTTCTTAGGAATAACCATGACTGACGCCTCAGAGTCATCCAAGGTAGCCAAAACCTCCTTGAGAAACAAACGGAAATGCTCCAGCTTAAACCTAAAGGAAACAACCTCAGGTTCAGAAGAAGGATTTACACTATCAGAATCCGAGATCTCACCCTCAGATGCTACTGAAGTATCTTCCTCCTCAGACTTATGAGAAGAAACACTAGACATTATTGCAACAGAATCAGAAACCTTATACTTCCTCTTGCGCTTCCCCTGTAACATAGGAAAAGCAGAAAAAGCCTCAGATACTGCCAAGGATATATGGTTAGCCCTATCCTGCAAGGAAAAAACAACCTGAGACGAAACACAGGGCACTGCAGAAGATTGGGAAGTATGAGGAGAAAGCTGCGGATTAGCCTGAACAGGAGACTCCTGAACAACATCCGCCCTAGACAATGAAGGCTCAGAATCAAAGTCTATCCTTGTAATGTAATGTTCTCTGAATACAAGAGGAACAAAAAGGGATAGGAGGCTTAACATTAGTGTTTAAACATTTTGGTCCATCTTATTTCAAAGGAAAAAACCTTAATCAATAAAAAAAATTCTAAGTTCAAATCAGAATTTTAATAAAACAAAAAAAGTTACTGCCCCTTTAAATTTTAAACAGACTTTTTTTTAACTAGAAAATCCTTATATAAACTGCACAATAAATCTTGCAGCAATTTTTTTTCACAAAATGAATGCAAAAAGAGACACAAATGTTATAGTCCCTTAAGTTCAGACAGAAACTTAAATATAAACAGAGCAACAGCCCCACAAAAAAAACAAACAAACAACCTCAGCTCTGCTGAGTCAGAAAGTGATCCGGACTCCCATACAGCCGCACCGGAGAGAACGCTGAACCACCTCTGAGGAGCTATGCAACAGAGCTGCAACATCCAGGAACAACAGGAAACAGCTAGAAGGGCGCCAAAAACATCTTTGCTATCTCAGATAAGCCCCCCTATTGTGGGAGTGGCCTAACAAACCTCCCGGTAGCCATTAATACACAAACAACAAACATGTACACCAAAGTGAAAACATAATAAACTGAGCCAAACATCCCCAGTGCCTGCAAAACTGCCATACAATAAACGGTTAACCTAGAAGGCTTATTATATATTTAGACAGAATTAATTGTCAAAGTGCCAAATTCTCCTATATCAAAACATGGAAAGAAATAGGCAAAAATCTGTCCGGTAGCAGGACAGCTCACTTGGTATGAGAGGGGCTTCCTACCTCACATGGACCTGTGGAAAAAAGAAAAGGCTGAGTAAACTTACTCAAACTTTCAACCAAGGGCAGCATGAAATTACTTGGGAGGCCCAGTGGGGATTATATCCCACAAGTCCCCAAATGCTTAAAAGCCACCACTTGCTCTACTGAAGAGACTGACGGACTATGGCTAAACCCCAAAGAAAACCAGAGCAAACTTGCTCTGCTTAAAAAATAAACTCTTGATTTTAGAATCAGACACCTCTCTTTACCCCTCCTTGCAACTG